>NW_026576164.1:0-160000 GCF_028641065.1 Leucoraja erinaceus | reverse complement strand
TATAAACACAATCATAACACACATATTCTTTTACATAATAAATAATGGAAGGAAAAACGCTCAGTAGAGTTAGTCCCTGGTGAGATAGGCGTTTACAGTCCGAATTGCCTCTGGGAAGAAACTCCTTTTCAATCTCTCCGTTCTCACCGCATGGCAACGGAGGCGTTTGCCTGACCGTAGCAGCTGGAACAGTCCGTTGCAGGGGTGGAAGGGGTCTCCCATGATTTTATTTGCTCTGGAGTTGCACCTCCTGTTGTATAGTTCCTGCAGGGGGGCGAGTGAAGTTCCGATAGTGCGTTCGACCGAACGCACTAGTCTCTGCAGAGTCTTCTTGTCCTTGGCAGAGCAATTCCCAAACCAGATGGTAATGTTCCCGGACAAGATGCTTTCCACCGCCGCTGCGTAGAAGCACTGGAGGATCCTCGGAGTTTTATCGGATTTGTGAACATTGTCATAAATCACTCAAGAAATAAAGCACAACTTTTTCAGATAAGCCAATTTCGGACTGCAGGGGGTAAATCACTACCGGAATATGTTAAAAAAAATGTTTTCGAAAAGATATAACAAATTTCAGAATAAGGGGTAAGCCATTAGAACGGAGATGAGGAAACACTTTTTCACACAGAGAGTGGTGAGTGTAGAATTCTCTGCTTCAGAGGGGGGAGGAGGCCGGTTCTCTGGATGCTTTCAAGAGAGAGCTAGCTAGGGCTCTTAAAGATAGCGGAGTCAGGGGATATGGGGAGAAGGCAGGAACAGGGTTCTGATTGGGGATGATCAGCCATGATCACATTGAATGACGGTGCTGGCTCGATGAACTGTCTGGTACAACAGATAACCAGCCTGTGCACGTTATCAAGCTGCGGCACTCTCTCTCTCTCTCTCTCTCTCTCTCTCTCTCTCGAATTTCCAGCAGTGTTTTACATCATGTTTGCAGCATCTGCTCACTTCCAGTCAGGTCATTTTCTCTTCCACACAGATCAGCCACAATTAACAAGCCGTCAACACCATCCCCGCGCGTGACCACGGGCCCTCCAGTTGAAACATCCTTATTCTGTTCCTTTATCCCACCCGAGCAGGGAGTTGAGGCAAGTGCTATCACAATGTTTAATAAACATTTGGACAGGTACATGAACAATAGACAATAGGTGCAGGAGTAGGCTATTCGGCCCTTCGGCCAATCAGTACCCCGTTCCTGCCTTCTCCCCAATATATCCCCTGACTGCACTATCTTTAAGAGCTCTATTCAACTCACTCTTGAAAGCATCCAGAGAATTAGCCTCCACTGCCTTCTGAGGAAGAGAATTCCACAGACTCACAACTCTGTGTGAAAAGGTTTTCCTAATCTCCATTCTAAATGGCTTATCCCTTATTCTTAAACAGTGGCCCCTGGTCCTGGGCTCCCCCAACATCGGGAACATGTTTCCTGCCTCTAGCCTGTCCAAACCCTTAATAATCTTGTATGTTTCAATAAGATCCCCTCTCATCCCATACAAGCCCAGCTGCTCCATTCTATCAACATATGACAGTCCCGCCATCCTGGGAATTAACCTGATGAAGCTACGCTGCACTCCCTCAATAGCAAGAATGTCTTCCTCAAATTTGGAGACCAAAACTGCACACAAATACTCAATGTGTGGTCTCACTATGGCCCTGCACAACTGCAGAAGGACCTCTTTGCTCCTATAACAACTCCTCTTGTTATGAAGGCCGACATGCCATTCGCTTTCTTCACTGCATGGGACATGGGCCAAACAGAGGCAGGTGGGACTAGTGTAATAGACAATAGACAATAGGTGCAGGAGTAGGCCATTCGACCCTTCGAACCCGCACCGCCATTCAATGTGATCATGGCTGATCATCCCCAATCAGTACCCCGTTCCTGCCTTCTCCCCATATCCCCTGACTCCGCTATTTTTAAGAGCCCTATCTAGCTCTCTCTTGAAAGTATCCAGAGAACCCGCCTCCACCGCCTCCAGCGTGTCCAAACCCTTAACAATCTTATATGTTTCAATGAGATCCCCCTCTCATCCTTCTAAACTCCAGAGCGTACAAGCCCAGCCGCTCCATTCTCTCAGCATATGACAGTGTAGATGGGACACGTTGGTCGGTGTGGGCGCAAGTTGAGCCGGTTTTCACGCCATATCACTCTACCGCTCTCAGCTTCTTCAATCAATGGCAAAAGGAAAACGGTGTTTTAGTTGCAAATGCAGCAAGATGCCAACAGCATGTTTTTAGTATGTTTTAAAGTATGTATTTTGTGTTTCTTCGTGTGTTTTGTGTGGGGTGTGGTGTGGGGGGGTAAGGGGGAAACCGCTTCTGTCGCCTCCTCCATGGAGAGGTGAGTTTTTCCAGGTCGCCTCCCCCGTGGCCTAACATCAAGGATCAGCGCGGCCTTTCCTGGAGACGCGCCCGGGGCTTCAGCGGCGGGCGCAGTGTTGACTCTCGTTGTGGAGCGGGTGAGCCCTCGCTGGGGCTCGCTGGAGGGGAGTGCTCCGTTTCGCTGGCCCGGGGCTGCCGGCAGCCTGAAGTCGCAGCCTGAAGTCGCGGTCTGCAGAGCTCCAGCTGGTGCGGCGTCTACAGCCCGGGATCCCTCGTGGGGGACCCGGGGGAGGAAGAAGCCATCACTGCCGGCCCGCGGCCAACTTCTACCGCGGGTCCGGCATGGACTTACCATCACCCCTGGAGGGGAGTTTCGACCGCCGGCCCTGCAGTCTACGGTGCTTCTGGCTGCGGCGGAGACTTTAAATCTCGACCGCCAGCCTGCGGCCTACAACAACCTAAAGCCGCGGTCTCCGGTGAGGAAGAGCCGATCCTGGACTGACTCTGGACTCTGGTCCTGTCCACGGGAGGAAAATGGAGGAGGACTGGCCAAATTTTTGTGCCTTCCACCACAGTGATGAATGCTGTGGTGGATGTTTGTGTTACATTTTTTAATGTGGTTGTGTGTTCTTTATTATTGTATCACTGCTGACAACCCAAAATTCCACCAGCCTGGCTGTGTGGTCATTAAAATACAATACAATACAATACATGAGCATTTTACAATAGCGACCATCTTCTTCTACACAAACGCCATGGGGGTGAGTGAAGACTGCAATGGTTTACACACTCTACATAATGCCCCGGTAAACAACAAGACAAAGTACAAAACATGAATGCCTTACTTGTAATAGAAGAGGTCCCAATTTGCTGCTATTTTAATCCTCTGTCGTCTTTTTCGTAAAACAACTGGTTTTTGGTTGGGGTTCTATAAAATCCAAGAGAAATTTCAATGAATGAGACAACACGGATATTGACACTAAACCGTTCACAATTTGTGGATGCGTGTTACACAAAACCCCAATCATCTGGTATGACCGCATTAGCACTTAGTATTTGAAATTATATCTTTGCAATTTCATTTTCTGAAAAGGACAAATGATCCACACGGAACAGGAGCAAGATTATTAAACACGAGACATGCAAGCCTGAGGATAGTGTAATGCAGCATTAGTATTTTGTTTTTGAATTCATAGTTTTAAAGTCAGAGTCATCGTAGCAGCACGTAAACAGGCCCTTCAGTCACATTCCATCAAATGCCCACTTTGTGAAGAAGCAATCACTCAACTTTTACAAATTGTCCCTGGCATCTTCCAATGTTAATCGGGACAAATGTGGTTGAGGCGTTTACTAGCCAGAATGGACCAGGATCTTTAGCTTAGTTTAGAGACAGAGTGCGGAAACAGGCCCTGCTGCCCACCGAGTCCGTCCTGACCAGCGATCCCCGCACATTAAAGGGCCTGTCCCACTGTACGAGCTAATTCAAGAGCTCTCCTGATTTTTAAAACAAATCAAACTCGTGGTAAGCACGTAGAATGTACGTAGCGGGTACGTCGGAGCTCGGGACGTCACTTAGCGGCTCGTAACGCTAACGGCAGGTACTCGGGAAACGCGGTAAGCTCGGGAAGACTCGTGAAGATTTTTCAACATGTTGAAAAATGTCCACGAGAGCCCCGAGTACCTACGAGCGGCCATTACCGTAATTCTCCGAGTTCGAATCAGGAGAAACTCGGGAGAACTCTTGAATTACCTCGTACAGTGGGACAGCCCCTTAATACTATCCTATATACACTGGGGACCCAAGCCAATTAACCTACAAACTTAAATAGAAACATAGAAAATAGGTGCAGGAGGAGGCCATTTGGCTCTTCGAGCCAGCACCGCCATTCAATGTGATCATGGCTGATCGTTCACAATCAATAACCCGTGCCTGCCTTCTCCCCATATCCCTTGATTCCACTAGCTCCTAGAGCTCTATCTAACTATTTTTTAAATTCGTCCAGTGAATCGGCCTCCAAATTCACAACTCTGGGTGAAAACGTTTTTTTCTCATCTCAGTTTTCTCTTCTCATCTCCCTTATTCTAAGACTGTGGCCCTGGTTCTGGACTCCCCCCCCCACCCCCACCCCCCCCCCCCCCCCCCCCCCCAACATTGGGACCATTTTTCCTGCATCTAGCTGTCCAGTCCTTTTATAACTTGTACATCTTTGGAGTGTGGGAGGAAACCCAGAGAAAACCGTGGAGGAAGGAGCTGCCAGTGCTGGTTTACACCGACGATAGACACAAAATGCTGGAGTAACTCAGCAGGACGGGCAGCATCTCTGGATAGAAGGACCGGGTGACCTTTCTTCAGACTGAAGAGTCTTGACCCGAAACGCTACCCATTCCTTCTATCCAGAGATGCTGCCCGTCCCGCTGAGCTACTCCACATGGTCACGGGGAGAACGTGCAAACTCCGTACAGACAGCACACGTAGTCAGGATCGAACCCGGGTCTCTGGCGCTGTGAGGCAGCGACTCTACCGCTGCGCCACCGTGCCGCCCCGTTCTGAACAAGCTTCCTTGTCTATTGGGGAAAACTATTTTCCGAATAGGAGACAGTATTCTATTTAAGAAACATTTCCAAAAAATTCAACAGGTCAAATGGGTCTTGAAGGAACTGGAGCGGGAGTTCTATTACAATTTCCTTTGCGGAAATCTAATCAATATGTCCGTATCCTTCGCTGATTGTAACATTTCTCCGACTCCAGGACTTTTGTTTGCTGAAGAGAGAACGAATGCTCTGGGTTTCTCATGATGGTTATTCTAGAACGGCTTTCACAGTGGTCAGTTCAAAAACAACGTTTGATTAAAAACCTTCACATTGGGATATTTAAAGCAAAACAAACTTATCCCAGAGAACAAGGTCACAAAATTGGCCGCAGTTTAGTTCAGTGGCGTAGCGTGGATACGAGCCCTTCGGCCCACTCAGTCCATGCCGACCATCGGTCGCCCGTTCACTCTCGTTGTGGTATCCCATTCCCTCATTCACTCCCTGCAGACCGGGGACAATTTACGGAGGGAGGGCCAGTCAACCTACAAACCCGCACGTCTCTTTGGGATGAGGGAGGAAACCAGAGCAGCCGGAGGAAAGTCACGACACACACACACACACACAGGGCCGGATTTACCTATAAACTAGACAAGCTTAAGCTTAGGGCGTCGAGGTCTATGGGGGCCTCCGGCCAAGGCAGGACACCTACCGTTCAACTCTGGGCGGGCCCCCTCTTTATCTCTCTCTCTCTCTCCATCTCCTCCCGCTATCCGTGTCCGGGCCGCCGGGCTCCGCTCGCTCCTCATCCGCCGGCACGGCAGACCGCCTTGCACATGCGCCTTGCTGCGGCCTGCACGTACTCCCCCCTGCACATGCGCACAACCACGGCCAGCACATCATCGGCCGCCCTGCGCATGTGCACTGCAACGGCAACTGGTCGGCGCTGGGCACTTTCTCCCTCGCTTTGAATGGTGGGAGATTTGGCCGCCATGACTGTCCGGTCGCTGCCTCGCCGCCAGCGCTGAAAACGAACACGGAGGGGGCCTCACAAGTGGAACAGCTTAGGGTCTCTCTTCATCTAAATCCGGCCCTACACACACACACACAGACACACACATACGTGCAAACTCCGCACAGACAGCACCCGAGGTGAGGATGGACCCCTGGTCTCCCAGCAGCACTCTACCACTGAGGCAGGACCTCTACACAGGAGAAGCAGGCAAAAGCCGACCGGGCCAAGTTACAGCACTACCGAAGTGGGTGGGATCCGCGGCAACCAGGGAGGGGAAACAAGACAGCTGCTTCAGAGAGGCGGGAAGAGTGGTTTTTTTTTGTTTTACGATCAACAGCACAGTAAGTGAAACAGGGAGCCACGGGAAGCCCAGTGCACACTTTCACGTTTAAACAGGCACAAGCACAAGCCTTTTATTTTATTTAAAAAGCAGCTCATACGCACCAGTTTATTCCTATCCTGACTTCCGTTTGAATCAAGAACAACGGGACGGGAAACAAAGAAAAAAAAAAAAACAAAATTTCATTCAACTTCTGGGGGAAATTTTAAGTAGAAAGCGTACATAATTCCTGCATTCTCTGCAAAGCATTCGTTAGGGACTAAATTAACTCTCTCTGAAAACATCAGTGAATCGGCCCCACTGCTTCGTGGCAGGAATTACACGATTTACAACTCTTGGGGTGTGTTGAAGAGCTGTTCTCGTTACGTTCTAATGCCTGCCCCTTATCTTAAACTGTGACCCCTGGTTCGGACTGCCCCCAACATAGGGGCACATTTTCCTGCCTCGCCTGTCCAATCACTTAAGGAATTTGAATGTTTCATAGGATCCCCTTCATCTTTCTAAATTACAGTGACACAAGCCCAGTGACCCATTCTTTCATCATAGGGAACAATCCTGGGAATAACATGTGACCAAAGCTTGCACCAATAGCAGGAGACCATCCTCAAATTAGGAGACCAAAAACTGCACACAATACTCAGGTGCGGTTTTCACGAGGGCCCTGTAGACATAGACAATAGGTTGCAGGCGTAGACCATTCGGACTACTGCCTACAGAAGTACAAACTGCAGTAGGACCTCCTCGATCTATAACAGATCCTCTAGCCTTTCGTAAGATGGAAAGTTGGGGCTCCTCACAGAGGCCTGACCACATTCTGGTCCACAGGAACACGGATTAATTGGAAAGGCTCTGGGATTAACCAAAAGGTGCCGAGTAAAAAACGGTGGTTATCAGGGAGATCGAACGCGTCTAACAGGCCCAACTCGCCACACCGCCCACAATGTCCCAGCTACACTAGTTCATCGTGCATGCGTTTGCCCCATATCATTCTTATCTTTGACTATCAAGGACCTGTCTAAACTGTTTATTCACGATGGGTACACCCACCACCTTCTGTGTTACTTAATGGCTAGGTAGACTCATGAGTCCAAGACCCCGATGACCCCAGATCACATCACTGAGGACGCGTCCCAGCGCATCTAGAAGATGTAGTCTTAACACAGGGATACAACGTGGAAACTGCCGACACCTAATGTGGAATTACCTAGCACATCATACACCCATACAAATTTTACCAACGGGCAAATAAACTGCACAATCTTCTGTGGAATTCTCCCTGCCCTCAGAGGGCGGGTGGAGGCCGGTTCTCGGTATGCTTTCAGAAGAGCTAGATAAATCTTTGGAGTGTGGGAGGGAAACTGGAGCACACACACACATTTATGACTCAAAGGCTGATCACAATGGAATGGTTTCACACAGGGGGAGCTGAGCTTCAGGAACCGAGATTGCGTACCACTCTGGAGGGTTAGGTTAGGCCAGACGTAGGCCATTCGATCACCAAGTCTACTCCGCCATCAATCATGGCTGATCTATCTCTCCCTCTAACCACCATTATCCTGCCTTCTACCCACAACCCTGGACACCGGCACTATCAAGAATCAGGTTCCTATTAAATATTCTCCCCTTCACCTTAAACCATGTCCTATGGTCCCGATTCCCCTACCCGATCCATTACTTCTCTGATCTCTAACCTCTATACGATCGACACCCGATAACTTCCGGGTGCCGCTTCCCGTACTGAACCGGAGGTTTAAACAAAAAAATACAAACCCGAGAGGAATCACAACACACCAGAAAGAGAGAATGCTCCAATGGTCTGCAGGGCAGCAGCGTTGAAGAATTTTTGGAGCGTGGCAGGGAAAACTCTAGCCCACTGGAGGAAGAATCATCCGCCAGAACGCAACACGTCAACACAAGAGCACCGTGGTCAGATTGACCCAGGTCTCTGGCGCTGTATCGCTGCACACCCCATATGAGGTAGTTTTTAAAGGGCGATTCTCAACCGGGTCCCTGAACACGAAGGGGCATGAGGCCGCCTATGGGTTCCACGGAGAGGCCGCTAGGGGTTTCGAGAGACATATGATAATAGGCACTCAATGTAAAATGCATTTTGAGTCATTTTGGGTGTAATTTCACATTCGTAATTTTAGTATACAAGTCCGTACGGCATATTTAACGCTGTCTATTTAGAGAAGTCTATACGGCGCCAGCGTGAAACGGCCTTAGAGGTCAGAGGACAGGCGCTGACCGAGACTTTTTTTTTCCATTGGAAATAAACTTAAGTTTTTTGTTGCTCAAACATTGCCTTATGAACTTAATGCAAGGGAAAGAAGACTGCAAAGATATATGATCATTTTGGGTCGGGGGGTTCCCCTCCACATGGAAAATGCTTTCCAAGTTCGCCAACTTTGAGCGCTGCACAATCACGCTAGACGCCAGTGGCTGCGCTCATTGTCTGGTGTATATCCATGCGGTGATTCTACAGCAACGACGGAGAGAAGGGCAAGCTCAGTTGGAAAACAGCTACATCAAGGGAGAGAAGCCGTCCTGCAGCCTGGTGACTGGATAATCAGAAATCGTGCAAAGGCCCTGGGAGTCGCAGTGCAGGATTGGCAAAAACGAACACGCAGTGTGGTTCCGTAGTAAGAAAGGCAGTGCAATGCAGGCCTTTATTTTCGCGGTCAGAGGACAAGAATCCAAAATCAGGGATGTAATGCGTCCCCTACCACATGGTGACAATTGGGCTCCATATCTGAGGGAGGGATGGCGGACTCTGGAGAGGGTCACAGACGATCGTTTGATCCCGCAGAATGAGTGGGTAACGTAGCATGAGCGTTTGACGCATGGGCCTGTTATACTGATGGAGTTGAGAAGAAAGAAGAGGGGGACTCATTGAACTTACCGAATAAGGCAAAGGTGGGACGTGGGTGAGCGACTGTTCACTAGGGAGGGCTGGTTGAAGCAGGCAAAATAAAGGGACGCACATTTAGAAAGGTGATTGAGGAGGGACTTTTTTCAGTCAGAGGGTGGTGAATCTGTGGAATTCTTTGTCAGACGGCTGTGAGGCCCAATTGGCAACAGGGGGAGATAACAGACCTTGACAGACACAAAAGTGCTGGAGTAAAGCAGCAGGCAGGCAATGTGGTCGGAACGTATAGGGACGTTTGACAGAGTTAGAACAAGCAGGATAACTGCCAAGGCCTAGACAGAGAACAGGAAAACCAAGTGAAGGACACGCAAGTAATGTCAATCACACTTTGTGATGTTTCCCAGGGTGCTGGAGTAACTCGCGGGTCAGCGCAGGAAACACCAGGGAAGACGATATGTGCAAAGCCTTCCCAACTGTGCACCAAGGGAGGGGTAAAAGGCAGATATAGATGGTCTAAGGCACAAGGACATTGACGGAGAGGTCCAGGTATCAACACATTATGGTTTTTTGAGCATCACAACTAATGAAGGCTTCTTGGAGAAGCCTTCAGGTGTTTACGAACAGTTTGCCGCAATTTTTAGATTGTCCCTGAATGGTGATCCTGTCAAGTCTCGTCCTGGTACCTGCTTTGATATCCAGGTAGGCCAATCAGCTGTTGGCTGACAATTTAACACTGTGTTAAAGGAGAAAGCAGTTGAAGAAGTTAATGTCAATCAGCCTATACCAACGTGGTCCCAAGCAACACCGGCCAATAAGGCAGAATTTGATGAGATAGGAAGAGTTTTTTTTTTAAATCACCAGGTTCAAAAAGTGCAAGCTGCAGGAAGGCCCAGGCCTATCCAGAGAAAGCCACCGCACCAAGTGCAGACACTTCACGTTAACATGCACAAGCACAAGCCAATAAAAAGCAGCTCATACTCACCAGATTATTCCTATCCTGCTTTTGAATCAAGAACAACGGGAGGGAAAAACAAAATTAAACTCTCAAAGCAGGAGGAAACCAAACACTGCAAACAGAGGCCGTCAATATTTGCTAACAAATCGGAAATAAAATTTGCTGATTTACAACGGCTCAGTTCAAAATTTCATGCATTCTTCTCTTTGCATATTAAGCTATAAAAGTTAAACATAGAAAACAGGCGCGGGAGTAGGCCACTCGGCCCTCCGAGCCAGCACCGCCATTCAATATGATCATGGCTGATCACCCAAAATCAGTACCTCATTCCTGCATTCTCTGCAAATCATTCCGTTAGCCCTAAGAGCTAAATCTAACTCTCTCTTGAAAACATCCAGTGAATCGGCCTCCACTGCCTTCTGTGGCAGAGAATTCCACAGATTTACAACTCTCTGGGTGAAGACGCTTTTCCTCGTCTACGTTCTAAATGGCCTGCCCCTTATTCTTAAACTGTGACCCCTGGTTCTGGACTGCCCCCAACATCGGGGAACATTTTTCCTGCATCCAGCCTGTCCAATCACTTAAGAATTTGATATGTTTCTATAGGATCCCCTCTCATCTTTCTAAATTCCAGTGACTACAAGCCCAGTCGACCCATTCTTTCATCATATGACAGTCCCGCCATCCTGGGAATTAACCTGGTGAACCAACGCTGCACTGCCTCAATAGCAAGGATGACCATCCTCAAATTAGGAGACCAAAACTGCACACAATACTCCAGGTGCGGTCTCACGAGGGCCTGTAGACAATAGACAATAGGTGCAGGCGTAGACCATTCGGACCTCCTGCTACAGAAGTACAACTGCAGTAGGACCTCCTCGATCCTATACTCAGATCCTCTCGCTTTCTGTAAGATCCCGGAACCGTTGGGCTCCTCACAGAGGCCGTGACCAATGTTGGTCCGGCAACACGGATAATCTGGAAAGGCTCTGGAAAAACCAAAGGTGCCGGAAAAAACGGTGGTGGTCATAGAGTGATACAGTGTGGAAACAGGCCCAACTCGCCCACACCGCCCACAATGTCCCAGCTACACTAGTTCCACCTGCCTGCGTTTGGCCCATATCCCTCCAAACCTGTCCTATCCATGTACCTGTCTAACTGTTTATTAAACGATGGGATAGTCCTAGCCTCAACTACCTCCTCTGCCAGCTCGTTCCATACACCCACCACCTTCTGTGTGAAAAAGTTACTTAAATGGTAGAGTAGACTCAATGGTCCAAGACCCGATGACCCCAGATCACATCACTGAGGACGCGTCCCAGCGCATCTAGAAGATGTATCTTTCACACAGAGATACAACGTGGAAACATTCCGACACAAAATGCTGGAATTAACACTAGCACTATCCTACACACACTTGGGACTATTTACAAATTTTACCCAAGGCAAATAACCTGCACATCTTCTGTGGAATTCTCTGCCTCAGAGGGCGGTGGAGGCCGGTTCTCCGGATGCTTTCAAGAGAGAGCTAGATAGGGCTCTTAAAAATAGCGGAGTCAGGGGATATGGGGAGAAGGCAGGAACGGGGTACTGATTGGGGATGATCAGCCATGATCACAGTGAATGGCTCAAAGGGCCATATGGTCTATTGCCTATTGTCTATCTTTGGAGTGTGGGAGGAAACTGGAGCAAACCCAAACATTTAACTCAAAGGCTGATCATTGTGAGGGGATGGATCTGACACCCAGGACACTGAATGGTTTCACACAGTGGGATATGAGCTTCCAGGAACCGAGCTTGGCTTCAAGTAGGAAAAGGACAACTACCACTCTGGAGTGTTATGTTAGGCCAGAATTAGGCCATTCGACTCACCAAGTCTACTCCGCCATTCAATCATGGCTGATCTATCTCTCCCTCTCAACCACCATTCTCCTGCCTTCTCCCCACAACCCTTGACACCTGCACTAATCAAGAATCAGGTTCCTATTAAATCTTCTCCCCTTCACCTTAAACCTATGTCCTCTGGTCCTCGATTCCCCTACTCTGGTCGAGAGACTCCGTGCGTCTACCCGATCCATTCCTCTCATGATCTCATACACCTCTATACGATCGCCCCTCGTCCTCCTACGCTCCAAGGAATAGAGTCCCAGGCTGCTCTACTACTGCCTACAGCTCGGTCCCTCCAGCCTGGGCAACATCCTTGTAAATATCCCCGCACACTGCTATCACCAGGCGAGTCCACTCACCTCTTTTTGAACGATGCCCATTCTATCCCTCCAGTGCAATAAAAGCAGATCCACTTTCTCTTTGGCAAATTTCTCCACCTCCTTCGCTGCCCTTCCAGCGCGACGCTGCCACTCGGGAACCTTGCCGACTTTCCCGTACTGATCCTGGAGGTTTAAAAAAAAAAATACAAACCGAGGAATTCACAACACACCAGAAAGAGAGAATGCTTCCAAATGGTCTGCATTTTTACAAATCCCAAATCAGAATGGATCAAATGATGGGAGACGATAGTTTTACAAGAGGCAGAGAGGCTCAAAGATTAAGGGCGTGTTTGTTGGAGGAGAGCGATTGTCACATTGCAAACACAAAGCAGATTGGCTTTGGAGCGTGGGAGGAAACCAGAGCACCCGGAGAAAGCCCACGCAGGTCACAGGGGAGAACGTACACGCTCCATACCAAGACTGCACCCGTGGTCAGGATTGAACCCAGGTCTCTGGCGCTGTATCGCTGCACCACCCCCTATGAGGTAGTTTAAAGCGGCGATTCTCAACCGGGGCTCCCTGAACACGAAGGCTTGGCGAGAGGCCGCTAGGGGTTCCACGAGAGGCCGCTAGGGGTTCCGAGAGAAATTATGATAAATAGGCTAATCATATGTAAATGCATTTTTGAGTCATTTTTGGGTTTAATTTCACATTCGTAATTTTATTATACACGTCCGGCATATTTAACGATGTCATATTTAGCGACGTCTATACGGCGCCAGCGTGAAACGGCCTTTAGCGGTCAGAGGACAGGAGCTGTACCGAGACTTTTTTTTTCCATTGTAAATAAACTTAACGTTTTTTTTGCTTAAACCAGTTATCAAAAAAAATATATTATGTTTGCCTTATGAACTTTAAGTTTATGAAAGAGAAAGAACGAGATTAATAAAGATATATGATCATTTTTGTGTCGGGGGGTTCCCCGAGACATGGAAATTATTTCAAGGGTTCCGCAAGTGTGAAAATGTTGAGACACGCTAGGTTAAAGTCTCGGAAGGAACAGCCAACGCTGGTATATACCAGAGGTGCTTCTACAGAAACGACGGAGGAAGCATTTTATTGGGATGCATCACAGCTCAGTTTGGGAACAGCTCCATCCAAGACCAGAAGAAATTGCAGCGAATTGTGGATAATTCAGAAATCGTGCAAAGGGACTTGGGAGTGCCGGTGCAGGATTCCCAACAAAGTTAATTTGCAAGTCGAATCGGTAGTAAGAAAGGCAAAAGCAATGCTGGCATTTATTTCGCGAGGACAAGAATCCAAAAACAGGGATGTAATGCTGAGCCTTTAGGATATGGTGAGCAGTTTTGGGCTCCATATCTGAGGGAGGATGTGCTGGCTCTGGAGAGGGTCCAGACGATGTTTACAAGAATGATCCCAGGAATGAGTGGGTTAACGTATGATGAGCGTTTGACGGCACTGGGCCTGTACTCGCTGGAGTTTAGAAGAATGAGGGGGGACCTCATTGAACTTACAGAATAATGAAAGGCTTGGACGTGGTGACGATGTTTCCACTAGCGGGAGAGGCTAGGACCAGAGGATATAGCCTCAAAATAAATGGACGCACATTTAGAAAGGTGATGAGGAGGACTTTTTTCAGTCAGAGGGTGGTGAATCTGTGGAATTCTTTGTCAGACGGCTGTTGAGGCCAATTTTTAAAGGGGAGATTCACAGATCCTTGACAGACACAAAGTGCTGGAGTAACTCAGCAGGTCAGGCAGCATCTGTGGAGAACCTGGATAGGTGACGTTTCACAGAGTGCTGGAGTAACTCAGCGGGTCAGGCAGCATTTGTGGAGAACATGGATAGGTGATGTTTCACAGGGTGCTGGAGTAACTCAGCGGGTCAGCAGCATCGCTGGAGAAAAGGAATGGGTGACGTCTCCGGGCAAGACCCTTCCTCACACTGTGAGTCAGGGAGGGGGAAAAGAGAGATATAGATGGTACTAAGGAACAAGGCCCTTGACTGAGAGGTCCAGGTATCAACACATTCTGGTGTCTTTGAGCATCCACCTCACAAGGCTTCCTCCCCTCCACTGCTTCAAGATGTTTTCTCACAGAACGGAGCATTTCATTTTTTGCGACATTTTGTAAACAAACAGACTTACTGCCGCAATTTTTAGATTGTCCCTGATGTGCATCCTGTCAGTCTCTCTCTCTGGTACCTGCTCCGTGCTATCCAGGTAGGCCAATAAGCCTGTTGGCTAGCAATGATTAACTTTAGGTGCAAAATTATACAAAAATACCAAATTGTTTCCACAAAAGTACAAAAATATAAATACAGACAGCAACAAACAGAATGTTACGAAATCTCAAATCACAGGTCTTGGCCAAAGTGACAAGTGATTCTTGCAGACAAGTAACATGATTTGGAGATATAGCGGGGAAACAGGCCCTTCAGCCCACCGAGTCCACTCCGACCACGTTAAAACTATCCCATACACACTTTGGGACAATTTACAGTTCTTACCAAGCCAATCAGCCCACAAACCTGTACGTCTTTGGAGTGTGGAAAGAAACCAAAGATCTCAGAGAAAAACCACGCAGGTCACGGGGAGAATGTACAAACTCCGTACAGACAGCACCCGTGGCCAGGATTGAACCCGGGTCTCTGCACCGCCCCTATGAGATTTAAAGGCTAGGAAGGAACTGCAGATGCTGGTTTAGACTGAAGATAAGACACAAAATTCTGGAGTAACTCAGCGGGACGGGCAGCGTCTCATGGAAAGGGTGACGTATCGGGTCGAGACCTGATTGATAATTTAATTTCAAACCTAAAGCACATTTTAATCATATCTGTTCAGAACTGTCTACAGTGCACTTTGGCCTTCCACACCAGTACACTGCTGCACGCAAGTACATAGTTCACTGGAGTGGCAGATTAGCCTCAACCTTTTTGGTCACATCTTCAAAAAATAAATTAAGGCACGACATCCTACGTACAAAACCAATCGTACAGAATAGTGAAAGGCTTGGATGTAGTGGATGTGGAGAGGATGTTTCCACTAGTGGGAGAGTCTAGGACTAGAGGTCACAGCCTCAGAATAAAAGGACATGTTTTTAGGAAGATGAGGAAGAATTTCTTTAGTCAGAGGGTGGTGAATCTGTGGGATTCTTTGCCACAGAAGGCTGTGGAGGCCAAGCCTGTGGATATTTTTAAAGCACAGATAGATAGATTCTTGTTTAGTACGGGTGCCAGAGGCTATGGGGAGAAGGCAGGAGAATGGGGTTAGGAAGGAGAGATAGATCTGCTATGATTGATTGGCAGAGTAGACTTGATAGGGCCAAATGGCCTAATTCTACTATTACTTATGACCTTATGCTGACCAACCCTAATTAGCCCAACTATTTAAACGCATGTACGTCTTATCCCAGAGAATATGCTCTATGATTTTCTGCGTCTGCGCGATTTTTACGTCTTTTTAAAAGTCGACTGACTGCCTGGTGCCCACCCGGAGTATTTGCCCACAGCACGTGTCCGCGGTCTTCATACGCGTCAGGACCTTTACCACCTCGACCATAATTCTGACCGCCCTCAAGACGTTGTCATTGACCACTCCAAGTACCCCGGTCCTCATGTTTAGTTTGGTTTAATTTAGTTTAGAGATACAGCACGGAGACGGGCCCTTCGGCCCACCGGGTCCGCACCGACCAGCGATCTCCGCACATGGAGTAAAGAAGGATGCGGGAATCTTATTGAAACATATAAGATTATTAAGGTTTTGGACACGATAGAAGCAGGGAACATGTTCCCGATGTTGGGGGAGTCCAGAACCAGGGGCCACAGTTTAAGAATAAGGGGTAAGCCATTTAGAACGGAGATGAGGAAACACTTTTTCTCACAGACCGTTGTGAGTCTGTGGAATTCTCTGCCTCAGAGGGCAGTGGAGGCCGGTTCTCTGGATACTTTCAAGAGAGAGCTAGATAGGGGTCTTAAAGATAGCGGAGTCAGGGGATATGGGGAGGAGGTAGGAAAGGGTACTGAATGTGGATGATCAGCCATGATCACATTGAATGGCGGTGCTGGCTTGAAGGGCCAAATGGCCTACTCCTGCACCTATTGTCTGTTGTCTATTAACACTACCCTACACGCACTAGGGAAAATTTAAATTTATACCAAGCCAGTTAACCTACAAACCTGCACGTCTTTGTAGTGCGGGAGGAAACTCAAGATCTCGGAGAAAACCCACGCAGGTCACGGGGAGAACGTACAAACTCCGTACAGACAGCGCCCCGTGGCTGGGATTGAACCTGGGTCTTTGGTGCTGTGAGGCCCGTGCCCCAGCCTCCTACACTGGTCCAGTGAAGCTCAACAAGGCCTCAATAGGATGCAATTATAAGTACCTCAAAGCAGAGTGAGCTCGGGGTTCAACAATTTGCGTGATTTTCCATTCCCACTTCTCTCCCATTGCCCATTTCCGCCATTATCCGTGACTGCGTGGGTTTTCTCCGGGTGTGCATGTTCATGAGTATAAGAGCAGAATTAGGCCATTCGGCCCTTCAAGTCTGCTCCGCCATTCAATCATGGCCGATCTCTTTTTTCCTCTCAACCCCATTCTCCTGCCTTCTGCCCCTATCCCCTGTAGCAATCAAGAATCAATTTATCTCTGCCTTTAAAATATCCATTGACGGCCTCCACAGCCATCGGTAGCAATAAGTTCTACAGATTCACCGCCCTCTCACTAGAGACATTTCTCCTCTTCTCCTTTCTAACTGGGTGCTCCAGTTTCCTCCCATACTCCGGAGATGTACAGGTTTGCAGGTTAATTGGCTTCTGTAAATTGTAAGCTGTCGCTAGTCATGTACTGTATTTCCTCTGACCGGTTAGTGGGCAACAAAAGCTTTTCACTGTCCCACGGTACACGTGACAATAAAGTGAACTGTAAACTGTTTATTCTGCATCGTGTGAGGTATTGTGCTAGCGTAAGGGATGATTGTTGTCGGGGATTCGATGGGCCGAAGGGCCTGTTTCTATGCGGTATCTCTAAAGCCCAAACTGTTTTTAAAAAAAATTACTTACCAATATCCGTTTTAATAAATTCAACGCCGTTGGATTTTCAGCTGTCCAGAGTCCCACCAGATGTCTACTTAACTGCCTGAAACAGTGTCATTCTGTCATTAGTTCAAGAACTTAGAAATGCCCATCAATACACCAATGCGCATCAATACAAAATTTAGAAGGGGATCTTGCAGAAACAGATAGGGTAAGGATCTGAGTATAGGATCAAGGAGGTCCTACTGCAGTTGTACTTCTGTAGCAGGAGGTCTTACCACACAAGGGCCGAATGGCCAATTCCTGCACCTATTGTCCACAGGGCCCTGGTGAGACCGCACCCGGAGTATTGTGTGCAGTTTTGGTCTCCTAATTTGAAGGACATTCTTGCTATTGAGGCAGTGCAGCCGTGGGTTCACCAGGTTAATTCCCGGGATGGCAGGACTGACATATGTGACAAAAGTGAGGTTATCCACTTTGGTGGCAAAAACAGGAAAGTAGACTATTGTCTAAATGGTGGCCGATTAGGAAAAGGGGAGATGCAGCGAGACCTGGGTGTCATGGTACACCAGTCATTGAAAGTAGGCATGCAGGTGCAGCAGGCAGTGAAGAAAGCGAATGGTATGTTAGCATTCATAGCAAAAGGATTTGAGTATAGGAACAGGGAGGTTCTACTGCAGTTGTACAGGGTCTTGGTGAGATCACATCTGGAGTATTTCGTACAGTTTTGGTCTCCAAATCTGAGGAAGGACATTATTGCCATAGAGGGAGTGCAGAGAAGGTTCACCAGACTAATTCCTGGGATGTCAGAACTTTCATATGAAGACTGGATAGACTTGGTTTATACTCTCTAGAATTTAGGAGATTGAGGGGGGATCTTATAGAAACCTAATAAATTCTTAAGGGGTTGGACAGGCTAGATGCAGGAAGATTGTTCCCGATGTTGGGGAAGTCCAGGACAAGGGGTCACAGCTTAAGGATAGAGGGGAAATCCTTTAGGACTGAGATGAGAAAAACATTTTTCACACAGAGAGTGGTGAATCTCTGGAATTCTCTGCCACAGATGGCAGTTGAGGCCAGTTCATTGGCTATATTTAAGAGGGAGTTAGATGTGGCTCTTGTGGCGAAAGGGATCAGGGGGTATGGAGAGAAAGCAGGTAGAGGATACTGAGTTGGATGATCAGCCATGATCATATTGAATGGCGGTGCAGGCTCGAAGGGCCGAATGGCCTACTCCTGCACCTATTTTCTATGTTTCTATATGAATTGATCGACTGGGCTTGTATTCACTGGAATTAAGGATGAGAGGGGATCTTAGACTGTGGAACAGCATCCCTCTTCCCATCAGAAGTGCCCCCCTCCATCGACTCCTTTAAGTCAAGACTAAAAACGTATCTATACTCCCAAGCCTTTCCTGACGTCCACTGAGCGAGGGCTATATGTATATATGTATGTATTTTGTTTGTCTATACTATTCTTATAACAAATGTAAAGCACTTTGGCCAACGAGAGTTGTTTTTTAAATGTGCTATATAAATAAATGTGACTTGACATAGAAACATATAAAATTCTTAAGGGATTGGACCGGCTGGATGCAGGATAAATGTTCCCGATGTTGGGGGAGTCCAGAACCAGGGGACACACAGTTTAAGAACAAAGGGTCAGCCATTTAGGACTGAGATGAGGAAAAACTTTTTCACCCAGAGAGTTGTGAGTCTGTGGAATTCTCTGCCAGAAAGGGCAGTGGAGGCTAATTCACTGGATGTTTTCAAGAGAGAGTTGGATTTAACTCTTGGGGCTATCGGAATCAAGGGATATGGGGAGAAAGTAGGAAAGGGATACTGATTGTGGATGATCAGCCATGATCATATTGAATGGCGGCGCTGGCTCGAAGGGCCGAATGTACTACTCCTGCACCTATTTGTCTATGTTTCTAATAAGTGAAGCTCTGCCACAAGGTTAACTTACCTATTAGTTAACATGCGCTGGTCAGCACTGATGGTGAACATCGATGTGTGCAAATGGCAAGGGAGAGCACCTTCACTTAAGGCCAGTTCTTGCATCTTCGTAGCTATTTCCTTGTCACCTTCCTTGTTTGAAACAAACAACATTTGGGGTTTAGATTTCACAAGATCCCAATTTGGACGTTCATCAAATCAGGAACAAGTCACTTGCCATCCACTCCCTCTTCTCCCCTCTCCCATCAGGCAAAGGTTATATAGTCTGAAGATGGGGTCTCGACCCGAAACGTCACCCATTCCTTCTCTCCAGATATGCTGCCTGTCCCTGCTGAGTTACTCCAGCATTTTGTCTCCCTCTTCGGTACAAAGCAGCAGCTGCAGTTCCTTTCTACACACAAACCAGCATTTCTTCCATTGACTCCATCTACACCTCATGCTGCCTCGGCAAGGCCAGTAGCATCATCAAGGACTAGTTTCACCCTGGTTACTCCCTTTTCTACCCTCTCCCATCAGGCAAGAGGTACAGAAGTGTGAAAACGCACACCTCCAGATTCAGGGACAGTTTCTTCCCAGCTGTTATCAGGCAACTGAACCACCCTATTACAACTAGAGAGCGGTCCTGACCTCCCATCTACCTCACTGGAGACCCTAAGACTATCTTTAATCGGCTTTATCTCGCACTATTACTGGCTTTATCTTGCACTAAACTTTATTCCCTGTATCATGTATATGTACACGGTGGATGGCTCGATTGTAATTTAGTTTAGTTTACTTTAGAGATACAGTGCGGAAACAGGCCCTTTGGCCTACCGGGTCCGCCCCGACCAGTGATCCCCACACATCAACACCATCCTACACCCACGAGGGCCTGTAACCCACAATTTTTACATTTACCAAGCTAATTAACCTACAAACCTGTACGTCTTTGGAGTGCGGGAGGAAACCGAAGATCTCGGAGAAAACCCACACAAGGTCACGGGGAGAACGTGCAAACTCCGTACGGACAGCACACGTAGTCGTGATCGAACCCGGGTCTCCGGCGTTGCATTCGCTGTAAGGCTGCATTCGCTGTTCCTGCCTTCTCCCCATATCCCCTGACTCCGCTATCTTTAAGAGCCCTAACTAGCGCTCTCTTGAAAGTATCCAGAGAACCTGCCTCCACCGCCCTCTGAGGCAGAGAATTCCACAGACTCACAACTCTCTGTGAGAAAAAGTGTTTCCTCGTCTCTGTTCTAAATAGCTTACTCCTTATTCCTAAACTATGGCCCTTGTTTTTGGGCTCCCCCAACATCGGGAATATGTTTCCTGAATAGCTTCTGGGCCCGCGATAAATGTGAGGTTATCCACTTTGGAGGCAAGAACGGGAAGTCAGATTATTATCTGAATGGTGGCAGGTTAGGAAAAGGGGAAGTACAACGGGTTTCAATAAGATCCCCTCCCATCCTTCTCAACTCCAGAGTGTACAAGCCCAGCCGCTCCATTCTCTCAGCATATGACAGTCCCGCCATCCCGGGAATTAACCTTGGAAACCTACGCTGCACTCCCTCAATAGCAAGAATGTCCTTCCTCAAATTAGGGGACCAAAACTGCACACAATACTCCAGGTGTGGTCTCACTAGGGCTCTGCACAACTGCAGAAAGACCTCTTTGCTCCTATACTCGACTCCTCTTGTTATAAAGGCCAACATGCCATTCGCTTCCTTCACTGCCTGCTGTACCTGCATGCTTACTTTCATGGACTGGTGAACAAGGACCCCCAGATCCCGTTGTACATCCCCTTTTCCCAACTTGACGCCATTTAGATAGTAATCTGCCTTCCTGTTTTTTATACCAAAGTGGGGGATAACCTCACATTTATCCGCATTAAACTTCATCTGCTATGCATCTGCCCACTCCCCCAACCTGTCCAAGTCACCCTGCATTCTCATACAATCCTCCTCACAGTTCACATTGCCACCAAGTTTTGTTACATTCCAAAGACGTGCGGGTTTGTAGGTTAATCGGCACTCTGTAAATTGTCTCAAGTGTGTCGGGAGTGAATGAGAAAGTGGGATAACATAGCACTAGTGTGAACGGGTGATCGATGGTTGTTATGGGCTCAGCTGCAGTTTTCAATCCTCAGACTAGACGTTTCAAGACAACACAGTCCAGGTTCAGTCTTAGTGCCTGGAGACTGGATCTATATATATATTTAACTTTCTAATAATTTTAAAGATTAAACAGTAAATTAGTTGAAAGTTTCTGGGAAGCAACATCAGGGATAGAAATTATAGAAGTGTGGCAGGGTGGCGCAGCGGTAGAGTTGCTGCCTCACAGCGCCAGAGACCCGGGTTCCATCCTGACTACGGGCGCTGTCTGTACGGAGTTTGCACGTTCTCCCCGTGACCTGCGTGGGTTTTCCCCAGGAGCTCTGGGTTTCCTCCCACACACCAAAGACGTGTAGCTTTGCAGGCCAATTGGCTTGGTAATATTGTAAATTGTCCCTGGTGTGTGTGCAGGAAAGTGTTAGTGTACGGGGATGGCTGGTTGGCACTGACTCGATGGGTGGAAGGGCCAGTTTCCTTGCTGTATCTCTAAACTACACTATAGAGTTCGGAATCAAACACCACTCACCTCAATAATAGCTTTCATTACTAAACCAGCGCCTTTCACGATAGCCATGGAAGGGTGCTAAGGATGAAAAGATTGAAGTAAAATTGGTTACAAAATCTTTGAACGCCTCAAAACCTGCAAATTCATTAAAGACACACATTAAAATGGATTAGTAAGAGATCTCCCGAGTTTAAAAAAAATCAAACTCGTGGTAAGCACGGAGAATGAACGTAGCGGGTACGACGGAGCTCGGGGACGTCTCTTAGCGGCTCGTAATGCTAACAGCAGGTACTCGGGAAGACTCGCTAACGGCAGGTAAGCACGGGAAGACTCGTGAAGTTATTTCAACACGTTGAAAAATGTCCACGAGAGCCCCGAGTACCGACGAGTGGCCATTACCGTAAATTTCCGACTTCGAATCAGGGCAAACTCGGGAGTGCTCTTGCAATGAGCTCTTACCGTGGGACAGGGGTTAAAGAATTTTACTTCAAAGGCTAATCTTGATCTAAATTATCTGCATTCAAGTCGCAGTCAGCCTTTCATTTACAGCATCATCAGAGGCATCCACCACCCTGGCAACGCTTTCATTTCACCCCTGCCATCGGGACGAAGGTACAGGAGCCTGAAAACTGTAACGTCCAGGTTCAGGAACAGCTTCTTCCCTACAGCCGTCAGGCTATTAAACACGACAACCTCCAAATGAGCTGCAAACTGCAACAGGCTTGGGGGACATTGCTTTTGGTTTTGCACTATTATTGCTATAGCAGGCAGTGAAGAAAGCTAATGGCATGTTGGCCTTCATAACGAGAGGATTTGAGTATAGGAGCAAAGAGGTCCGTCTGCAGTTGCACAGGGCCCTGGTGAGACCACACCTGGAGTATTGTGTGCAGTTTTGGTCTCTCCTAATTTGAGGAAGTACATTCTTGCCATTGAGGCAGTGCAGTGTAGGTTCACCAGGTTAATCCCAGGGATGGCGGGACTGTCATATGGTGAAAGATTGGAAAGACTAGGCTTGTATTCACTGGAATTTAGAAGGATGAGAGGTTATCTTATAGAAATGTATAAAATTACAAAAGGACTGGACAAGCTAGATGCAGGAAAAATGTTCCCAATGTTGGAGGAGTCCAGAACCAGGGGTCACAGTCTAAGCATAAAGGGGAGGCCATTTAAGACTGAGATAAGAAAAAAAATTATTCACCCAGAGAGTTGTGAATTTGTGGAATTCTCTGCCACAGAGGGCAGTGGAGGGCCACTCACTGGATGAATTTAAAAGAGAGTTAGATAGAGCTGTAGGGGCTAGTGGAATCAAGGGATATGGGGAGAAGACAAGAACGGGTTACTGATTGTGGATGATCACCCGTGATCACAATGAATGGAGGTGCTGGCTCGAAGGGCCGAATGGCCTCCTGCACCTAATTTCTACGTTTCTATCGTTTCTATCGGCCGGTGCGGGCTCTGTGGGCTGAAGGGCCGGCTTCCGTGCTAGATCGCTAAAATAAACAAAACAAAATTAAAACCTAATCATACCGTTGGTTTGCAAACTCCGCTGATGTCCCTGGGATGGCAAAAACAACAAAACTCAAGTCCTGTGGGCTCCAATATACTCCAGAGCAAGCCCGAGGGAGAGAGAGAGAGAGAGAGTTACGTTTCCAACAAGGTGATAAATACAAGGGAAAAGACCCACCTGGAAAAGTTTGAACAAGGTTCTTCCGACTTCTGCCACCATTTCCAACAACATGTCAAACTGCTGACCTTCCGTGGTCTCGCTGTACGGTGCGCAGAGTGCAAAGGTCAGAAAATCTAGGAGGGAACTAATCACCAGTGCACCCGTCCCGTGGTCCTGCGGGGGGGGGAAGAAAACCAGACGGTTACGGAGGATGAGAGGGGACTTATTGAAACATATAAGATTATTAAGGGTTTGGACACGCTAGAGACAGGAAACATGTTCCCAATGTTGGGGGGGGGGGGGGGAGCCCAGAACCAGGGGCCACTGCTTAAGAATAAGGGGTAGGTAATTTAGATTGGGGATGAGGAAAAAAAAAATTCACCCAGAGAGTTGTGAGTGTGGAATTCTCTGCCATAGAAGGCAGTGGAGGCCAATTCTCTGGATGCTTTCAAGAGAGAGCTAGATAGGGCTCTTAAAGATAGCGGAGTCAGGGGATATGGGGAGAAGGCAGGAACAGGGTCCTGATTGTGGATGATCAGCCATGATCACATTGAATGGCGGTGCTGGCTCGAAGGGCCAAATGGCCTACTCCTGCACCTATTGTCTATTGTCCAAAAGCTTTTCACTGTGCAGTTTCACCTGTGACGAATATTGAACAGGCCGTTCTTTCCGTAATGTCCAAGCCATCCATGATTCCAAGATAAACTAATCTCCTGTCCCTGCACGAGATCCATATCCCTCCATTCACTGCATAGCCTTCCATTTGCCTGTCTAAAAGCCACAAATGCCACTATCGTATCTGCCTCCACCACCACTCCTGGCAGCGGGTTCCAGACACGTGCCATTGCGTAGAAACTTTGTTCATAGCCCATCAAGTCTGCTCAGCCATTCAACCACGGCTGATCTATCTTTCCTTCCTAACCCCAATCTCCTGCCTTCTCCCCATAACCCCCGACACTCGCACTAATCAAGAATCTATCTCTTTCTGCCTTAAAAATACCCATTGACCTGGCCTCTGCCACCATCTGTGGTAATGAATTCCACGGATTCACCACCATTCTTCCGCATCTTCCTATCTAGCTCTCTCTTGAAAGCATCCAGAGAACCGGCCTCCACCGCCCTCTGAGGCAGAGAATTCCACACTCACCACTCTCTGTGAGAAAAGGTGTTTCCTCGTCTCTGTTCTAAATGGCTTACCCCTTATTCTTAAACTGTGGCCCCTGGTTCTGGACTCCCCCAGCATCGGGAACATGTTTCCTGCCTCCAGCGTGTCTAAACCCTTAACAATCTTATATGTTTCATTGAGATCCCCTCTCATCCTTCTAAACCTATTCTTTTTCTCCAGGGACACTGCCTGACCGGCGGAGTTACTCCAGCATTTTGTGCCCATCTTTGGTTTAAACCAGCGTCTGCAGTTCCTTCCTACACACTGTGGTCAACCTCTTATGCACCGGTTGCCAAGCCTCCACATCCTTCCTGTAACGGGGCGACCAGCATTGCACGCAATAGTCCAAATGCTGCCGCCTGCCCACAGTTTTTATGTAGAGCTGCAAAAACTATGTTTTAATCATCCTGAAAGCAAAGAATCTGCCCAATCAAATTTAAAAAAACAAAATCCTTCATGAATTGTTTCAATGACATTTTCTAAAATTTTCTAAAATGCTGCACCTAAAGAGACCGCTTCAAAATAGTGGCCTGTTCAGTGGGCTGAACTGACCGGGGCGATGTTGCTTATGAACGGGAATGGTTTTGCTGAGTTATATGTGAAAGATGCAGCTCGCTGTACCTTGGTACATGGGGTAGGGGAACTCCCGTGAGAGGGAGGGTGTGGGGGGGGGGGGTGTTGGGAGGCAATGAGAAGCGTGGGGGAAGCAGCAAAGGAGGACCAAATCAGTGGATATATTCAAGGCAGAGATAATAAGAATAATAATAATAATAATAAATACTTTATTGATCCCCTCAGGGAAATTCAGATGTCCAGAAGCCAACAACCAACAAACCCACACATTCAGAACGAAAGCAGACCAAAAAATACATCTATTACAATATGGACAATACCTGAAAGCAATAAATACTTAAAAAGACTCAATAATTAACTATTAACAATGCAAAACCATCCCCTACAGTCTAGCAGTCAGTATTATAAAATCTAATGGCTGCAGGGGTGAAGGATCTCCTGAACCGCTCCGTTCTACAGCGCAGGGAGAGGAGCCGGCTCTTGTTCCGTGTGCTCCTTTTGACCCTCCAGAATTTCATGGAGGGGGTGCCCGGAGTTGTCGAGGATGACCTGCACCTTGCTCCTCATACGATAGATTCTTGATAAGTTCGGTTGGCAGAGGTTATGGGGAGAAGGCAGGAGAATGGCATTAGGAAAGAAGAGATAGATTAGCCGTGATTGAGTGGCAGAGTAGACTTGATGGGCCGAATGGCCCAATTCTACTCCTATTCCTTATGACCCGTCGTGGGTAACTCTATCGGCGCCCTTTCTTGGTTCTTCTTCTTGGTTTCTTGGTCCTCCAAAATTTTCCAAATGGAATTTAAACTGGAGGTGGTGAAGGGAGGGCTTAAGCCAGAAAAGGTTATTGGGAAGAAAGAGCTACTTTAAATTTAGTTGCATCTGGTTGGGTAACTATAGATGGGTGGAGATTATTCCATGCTTTAATTGTGCGGGGGAAGAACGAATTATGTGGCTCCTCTTGCATACCGTGGGTACGTATAACAAAGAATATCACTGTGACCCCTCACTTGAGGCAATAAAGGGGTGGGAAGATTGCAACCTTCACGTGGTCCGCCCTGTTCCAACGAACGCAATCAACCCGCCGTGCACAATCAAATAAGATCAAATAAAACAAGCTGTCCTACAACTTTAGGCTGTGCGTGCCGTACGCAAGAAGAAGAAGAAGACAACAACGACTTCATTCATTCAAGCTATTGAACCGGTGAGCAAAGCTTTCATTAAAAAAGCATTAGGGTATTTAATAGGTATTTACTAAAAAATAAACAATATCATGCATTTGAAAGACTTACCACGTGGGCATTGAATTTATCAAGTAAATTTTCCAAGAATTTTTTTGAGGATAAAAGAGATGCTTTGTTCAATTGCTCTTGTCTCAAGTCATAGTCATCGTGCATGGGCTGAAAGGAAAACAAATGTATATCCTGCGTAAATATAGTCATCGGGTGATACAGCGTGGAAACAGGCCCTGCGGCCCAACTTGCCCACACCGCCCAACTAGTCCCACCTGCCCGCATTTGGCCCATATCCCTCCAAACTTGTCCTATCCATGCACCTGTCTGTTTCTTAAACGATGTGATAGTCCCAGTCTCAACTACCTCCTCCGGCAGCTTGTTCCATACCCCCACCACCTGTGGTGTGAAAACAAAAGTCACTCCTCAAGTTCCTATTAGTGTGTGGTCAGTGTGGACTAGGTGGGCCGAAGGGCTTGTTTCCGCGCTGTATCTCTAAACTAAACTAGCTAAAGGAGGGCTACTTGGAATAATTCCGCCTCGCAGATCTTCGCCCAAAGTCCTGCGGCTACTGCACATCCATCCAGGCGCTTTCAAATGTGATGAAGTTATCTGTAAAATCCACATGCAACTGAAGAAGGGTCTCGACCCGAAACGTTGCCTATTTCCTTCGCTCCATAGATGCTGCCTCGCCCGCTGAGTTTCTCCAGCATTTTTGTCCACCTGCAACTTTAAAACCACCTCATTCCTCAACTTTGTCCCTTTATCCTCAAGTCTGACGGTGCCGTGGGAATGTGCTTCCCACAAAACCTGGTCAGGTATCTCCCCTTAGGGCGGCACGGTGGCACAGCGGTAGAGTCGCTGCCTCACAGCACCAGAGAACATGGTTTGATCCTGGCTGCCTGCGGGTGTAGTCTATACGGAGCTTGTGCGTTCACCCCGTGACCTGCGTGGGTTTTCTCCGGGTGCTCCGGTTTCCTTCCACACTCCAAAGACGTGCAGGTTTGTAGGTTCATTGGCTTCGGTAAAATGTCCCCAGAGTGTGGGATAGAACTAATGTGAGGGGTGATTGTTGGTCGGCATGGACTCGGTGGGCTGAAGGGTCTGATTCCACGCTGTATCTCTAAACCAGGGGTTTCCCAACCTTTTTCGTCCTGTTTACCCCAGGCAACTTTAATAGCACATAACAATGTTATCGCACTTATTCATGAACAACTAATGATGAACGGATACCGGTATACCAGAACCAAACCCAGTCAGTCGATGAGAAAAAAAGCCATGTACAAATCCAGAATCAATATTCACCCCCTGGGTAGGGAAACTTTGCTCTAAACTAAACTCAGAACCTTTTGATTGAAAACAGAAACCCCACAGGCCTATCAAACATTTCTCCACAGGTTCACAAGTTTCCTAAAGACACAGGGTTTCGCTAGTTTTTCACATAGTTATGATGGGGATTTTAAAACGCTGCAGGAACTTTGTACCCATTACCTCACTAGCATCACCCCCCCCCCCCAACTTGGATAGAGTGGATGTGGAGAGGATGTTTCCATTAATGGGAGAGTTGAGGACTAGAGGTCACAGCCTCAGAATTAAAGGACGTTCTTTCGGGAAGGTAGACAAAAGTGCAGGAGAAACTCAGCGGGTGCAGCAGCATCTAAGGAGCGAAGGAAATAGGCAACGTTTCAGGCCGAAACCCTTCTTCTCCTTTTGGGAAGGAGATGAGGAGGAATTTCTTTAGTCAGAGGGTGGTGAATCTGTGGGATTCTTTGCCACAGAAGGCCGTGGAGGCCGTCAATTAATATTTTTAAGGCAGATATAGATTCTTGATTAGTGCAAGTGTCAGAGGTTGTAGGGAGAAGGCAGGAGAATGAGGTTAGGAGGGAGAGATAGATAAGCCATGATTGAATGGTGGAGTAGACTTGATGGGCCGAATGGCCTAATTCAGCTCCTATCGCTTTGTCATTACCATTGCAAAAGTTGTTTTTGTCTAGTTTGATTTAGAGACACAGCGCAGAAACAGGCCCTTCGGCCCACCGAGTCCATGCCGACGAGCGATCCCCGCACATAACACTATCCTACACACACTGGGGACAATTTGTAATTTTACCGATGCTAATTAACCGACAAACCTAACTGGCCTAATTCTACTCCTGTTCCTTATGACCTCATGATTGAAAGACGGTTCTCTGGCCGATCCAGATCGAGGCGATGGCTAGAGGCCCTGCAGCAGCCTGGGGTTCGCTTGGATCGGGTGCTGTTCCAGGAGACAGAGAGCAAGGACTAGATGCGGCCTGCAGTGGCACAGAGCGGTGGAGGACGCCTATAACTTTGCTTGGCCAGGCCTACCCGGCAACACCGCCTGGACAACAGGCCTTTATGGCCAGCTCCACTTGAAACTCTGAAAACGTACCCTCAATCTGGCAACTCTTTTATATGGTCTCAGTGGGCTGTTTCGATACACATTGTAACTACATGAGCACATTGTGCTCATGTATGATTGGGCGGCACGGTGGTGCAGCGGTAGAGCTGCTGCCTCACAGCGGCAGAGGCCCAGGTTTGATCCTGACTGCGGGTGCTGTCTGTACTGAGTTTGTACGTTCTCTCCGTGACCGTGTGCGTTTTCATCCGGGTCTTCTTCCCACAGTCGAAAGACGTACAGATTTGTAGGTTTAATTGTAAATTGTCCCTAGTATGAAGGATAGTGCTTGTGTACCGAGCGAAGAGTCAGTGGGCCAAAGGGCCTGTTTCCGCACTGTATCTCTAAACTAAAATTGATTGCAATAGAAACATAGAAATTAGGTGCAGGAGTAGGCCATTTGGTCCTTCGAGCCTGCACCGCCATTCAATATGATCATGGCTGATCATCCAACTCAGTATCCCGTACCTGCCTTCTCTCCATACCTCCTGATCCCTTTAGCCACAAGGGCCACATCTAACTCCCTATTAAATATAGCCAATGAAATCATTTACTGAGATAATTTACTGCAAAAAGAGACCTTCAATGTACCTCAGTAGATGTAATAACAAACGATAATTGAACATTATAAAATATTCTGTGACTGCTGGGGTTACCAAGGCATTTTTATCGGGAGTTTTTAAACGCACAAAAATACACTAATATTAAAGAATGAAGATTTAAAACTCTATACAATATTTGTTGCGTGTGCAGTAGAACGGGTGTCAAGGGTTATGGGGAGAAGGCAGGAGAATGTGATTAGGAAGCAGAGATCAGCCATGTGTAAGAAAGAATTGCAGATGCTTGTTTAAATCAAAGGCAGAGACAAAATGCTGGAGTAACTCAGCAGGATTGGCAGCATTTCTGGAGAGAAGGAATGGGCGACGTTTCGGGTCGAGGGGTTTCTTCAGACCGAAGAAGGGTTTCGACCCGAAACGTTGCCCATTCCTTCTCTCCAGAAATGCTGCCAATCCTGCTGAGTTACCCCAGCATTTCGTGTCTACCAGAGATCAGGCATGATTGATGGCGGGGGATGGAGTAGATGGTTCGAGTGGCCTGATTCTACTCCTATAACACGTGAACTTCTAGAAGGCATTTCATAGAGTCTACCCAACACTTACACACATCAGTGCACATAACATGTCGATGGCAGCATGTGTAACACCATCGTGGTTTCTTTTCAACGCTTTCACCGTCTTCACTCCCAACCTCTCGCGAAACCTGGATGTGTAAAACAGGGGGATGGGATTATTACCGAGGAATACCACCATTCCCAGCGGAATATTACACTGTCGGTCAAACACCAAGCACGACGTTTGAGGTGTTTCACAGAATAACCCAGCGGGTCAGGCAGCATCTGTGGAGAACATGGATAGGTGACGTTTCACAGAGTGCTGGAGTAACTCAGCGGGTCAGGCAGCATCTGTGGAGAACATGGATAGGTGACGTTTCACAGAGTGCTGGAGTAACTCAGCGAGTCGGCACGGACTCAGTGGGCTGAGGGTCCTGTTTCCGCGCTGTATTTCTAAAGTAAATAAATGGAAGCGTTTTCTTACTTGGGAAGTTTGGTGAAAGCTTGAAAGCCAGCCTTTGAAGCAACGAGCCGTCGAACAGCCTGAAACTGACTCTCCAGTTCGGCGTTGTTAGCGCTCTGCTCCCCTTCCTGAGAGAGCAACGCTGTGATGGCATTATTAATCAGTTTCTCCTTGTTCTCAGAGAAAAGACCCTGTCAGAAAACAAAAACCCATCCAATGCTCACCACCTCACACAAAGCAACGGCAGGTCGCGCACGGCAGGAATGAGTGGGTTAACTTCTGATGAGCGTTTGACGGCACTGGGCCTGTACTCACTGGCGTTTAGAAGGATGAGGGTGGGGGACCTCATTGAAACTTACCGAATAGTAAAAGGCCTGGATAGAGTGGATGTGGAGAGGATGTTTCCATTAGTGGGAGAGTCTAGGACCAGAGGGCACAGCCTCAGAATTATAGGACGTGCCTTTAAAAAGACAAGGGGGAATTTCTTTAGTCAGAGGGTGATGAATCAGTGGAATAATTTGCCGCAGACGACTGTGGAGGCCAAGTCAGTGGATATATTGAAGGCGGGGAGGGGAGGTATTGGTTTGGTATAAATTGTCCTCAGTGTGTATAGGATAGCGCTAGTGTGCGGGAATCGCTACTCGGTGTGGACTCGGTGGGAGGAAGGGCCTGTTTCCGCCCCGTATTTCTAAACTAAACTAAAGACGGCTGTGGAGGCCAAGTCAGTGGATATTTTTTTACAGCAGAGATCGATGGATTCTTGATTAGTACGGGAGTCAGGGGTTATGGGGAGAAGGCAGGAGAATTGTTTGGTTTTTAATTACTTTTAATTTTACAGCATGCAGACTTATGGAGACTTATCTTTCTGGATTAGTGTAAAAGTAATTTATTGATAATGTATAAAAAGTATAATGTATAGGAGGGAGAGAGACAGATCAGCCGTGATTGAATGGCAAAGTAGACGTGATGGGCCGAATGGTCTATTTCTGCTCCTATCACTTAGGAACATGGACTTTATAAAATAAATCCTTACATCTTGTGTCACAGCATGCAGAACTCCACTGTATGACACGTTTGCATTGAACCTGAAAACGGCATCTGCAAAGTTACCATCTGAAATACAAAATTAAAATTTAGAACCATGCAATTTTTTCCATCAACTGCATTATTGAAAAGTAACTGTTGGGCGTCACGGTGGCACAGCGGTAGAGTCGCTGCCTCACAGCGCCAGTGACCCAGGTTCCATACTGACTACGGGTACTGTCTGGATGGAGTTTGCACGTTCTCCCCGTGACCTGCGTGGGTTTTCTCCGCGATCTTCAGTTTCCTCCGAGATCTTCCGTTTCCTCCCACACTTCAAAGGGATGTACGGGTTTGCCAGTAAATTGGCTTGGTAGGATTGTAAATTGTCCCAAGTGTGTAGGATAGCATAAGTGTACTGGGTGGTTGCTGATGGCAAGAACTCCGTGGGCCGAAGGGCCTGTTTCTGTGCTCTATCTCTAAAGTGAAGCCATTTGAGGATATCAAAATCATATTTTAATTGTAATGCATTTTGACGCAAGGTTGTTTACTGTGAATGAATGTTTTGTCATAGAGTCTTACAGCGCTGAAACAGGCCCCTTGGCCCAAACCGGCCAACATGTCCCATCTCCACTGATCCCACCTGTCTGTGTTTAGTGATCCTACCTCTCTAATAGAAACATAGAAAATAGGTGCAGGAGGAGGCCATTCGACCCTTCGAGCCAGCACCGCCATTCATTGCGATCATGGCTGAACGTCCCCAATCAATAACCCGTGCCTGCCTTCTCCCCACATCCCTTGACTCCACTAGCCCCTAGAGCTCTATCTAACTCTCTTAAATCCATCCAATGGCTTGGCCTCCACTGCCCTCTGTGGCAGGGAATTCCACAAAAACAAAACATTCTGGGTGACAAAGTTTTTTCTCACCTCAGTCTTAAATGGCCTTCCCTTTATTCTAAGACTGTGGCCCCTGGTTCTGGACTCGCCCAACATTGGGAAAAAAAATTCTGCATCTAGCTTGTCCAGTCCTTTCATAATTTTAAATGTTTCTATAAGAATCCCCCTCATCCTTCGAAACTCCAGTGAATACAAGCCTAATCTTTTCAATCTTTCCTCATATGACAGTCCCGCCATCCCTGGGATCAATCTAAACCTGTCCTATCCATGTGCCTGTCTAAATGTTCCTTAAACGTTGCAATAATATCTGCCTCAGCTACCTCGGCAGTACATGAGGCAGCAAGTTCTTTTAAAAACACAGTGGTCGGCTCCTGGAACGCGCTGCATGGGGAGGTGGTGGCGGCAGATACGATAGTGGCGTTTAAGGGGCTTTTAGACGGGCACATGGACGTGCAGGGAACGGGGAGATATGGACCATGCATCAGCAGAGGAAATCACTTAACCATGGCATTATTCTCAGCACAAACAATGTGGCCAGAAAGGCCTGTTCGTGTGCTGCACTGTTCATGTTCTATGAAGCAGCGGTAGAGTTGCTGCCTCACAGCGCCAGAGACCCGGGTTCTATTCTGACTACGGGTGCTGTCAGTACGGAGTTTGTACGCCCCCCCACCTCGTGATCACGTGGGTTTTCCCCGGGTTCTCCGGTTTCCTCCCACATTCCAAAGACAGACAGGTTTGTGGGCTAATTGGCTTGGTGTAATTGTAGAATTGTCCCCCAGTGTGTGCAGGATAGAGTTGGTGTGCGGCAATCGCAGGTCGGCACGGACTGGGCGGACCGAAGGGCCTGTTTCCGCGCTGTGCGTCTCTGAAACTAAAGCGGACTGACCATTTCACAACAAAATAGATACGACTTACTGGGTGGGGCATTGAGAAACCTGAGATGTAGACTTTCAACTTCCTCATCGACGGGCATGCTCAGCAAACCCCACCTCTGGCCCCTGTGAGTTGGCACCATCTTCACACACACGTCTCTGTTCCCCGAAGCTCTCACTCCATCCAATAGGCTAGCCATCAAGGAGTCTCTGAAAAAAATAGACAATAGACAATAGGCGCAGGAGTAGGCCATTTGGCCCTTCGAGCCAGCACCGCCATTCAATGTGATCATGGCTGATCATCCCCAATCAATACCCCGTTCCTGCCTTCTCTCCATATCCCATTACTCCGCTATTTTTAAGAGCCCTATCTAGCTCTCTCTTGAAAGTATCCAGAGAACCGGCCTCCACCGCCCTCTGAGGCAGAGAAACACAGAGTAGTTGCTGGAGTAGGCCATTCGGCCCTTCGAGCCAGCACTGCCATTAAATATGACCATGGGTGATCATCCACAATCAGTACCCCGTTCCTGCTTTCACTCCCATATCCCTTGATTCCCTTAGTTCCAAGAGCTAAATCTATCTCGGCTTGAATACATCCGGTGAATTGGCCTCCACTGCCTTCTTCTCTTCTCTGAAGACCCATTGCTCCGTATAGGTATTCAAGAAGGAACTGCAGATGCTGGAAGATCAAAGGTACACAAGTTCCGTGACAAGGTTAGGAAATTCTCGCCATTCAATGTGACAAATACAAATAGCTTTGATCATCCCCCCCCAACCGGGTGCTCATGGTTCTCCCCCACCCTACCCCCCCCACCCCGCTCTCCTCGCGACTTCCCCCCATCGCCATCCCCTGACTAGACAATAGACTATTGTTATAGAGCCCCGTTCCCCTATCGAGCTCTCTCTTGAAAGCATCCAGGGAACCGGCCTCCACCCTCTGAGGCAGAGAATTCCACAGTCTCACAACTCTCTGTGAGAAAAAGTGTTTCCTCGTCGCCGTTCTAAATGGCTTACTCCTTATTCTTAAACTGTGGCCCCTGGTTCTGGACTCCCCCAACATAGGGAACATGTTTCCTGCCTCTAGCGTGTCCAAGCCCTTAACAATCATATATGTTTCAATAATAATAATAATAATACATTTTATTTGTGGGCGCCTTTCAAAAGTCTCAAGGACACCTTACAGAATTTAACAAGAGTAAAAAACATATAATCGGAGTAAAATAAATAATAAAGACATCACCAATACACAAATTAAAGACAGAATCCAAAGACACAAAAAAAAATTCAATGAGTTCCCTCTTATCCTTCTAAACTCCAGAGTGTACAAGCCCAGCCGCTCCATTCTCTTAATATATGACAGTCCTGCCATCCTGGGAATTAACCTTGTAAACTTACGCTGCACTCCCTCAATCGCAAGAACGTCCTTCCTTCAATTACGGGACAAAAACAGCACACAATACTCCAGGTGTGGTCTCACCAGGCCTTGTACAACTGCAGAAGGACCTCTTTGCTCCTATACTCAACTCCTCATGTTATGAAGGCCAACATGCCATTCGCTTTCTTCACTGCCTGCTGTACCTGCATGCTTACTTTCATTTACTGATCCTGTAGTAGATATGTTATGACGTGGGCACCTCCCTTCATTGGTGTTTCGCTGAGCTAGGCCCACGACACCTTGGGGAAGGCTCAACAGTTGGTGCCCCAGAACCCCTCCCCCCCGCCCCCCCCCCGCCCCCCCCCCCTCAATACCTATTTAAGAAAGAACTGCAGATGCTGGAAAAATCGAAGGTAGACAAAAATGCTGGAAACACTAGGGGATAATTGGAGGTAATTGGAGGATGCGGGGTAGGCAGCATCTATGGAGAGAAGAAATAGGCGACGTTTCATATAAGAAACGTCGCCTATTTCTTCTCTCCAAGTCAAGTATTTGTCACATGCACATACAAGATGTGCAGTGAAATGAAAGTGGCAATGCCTGTGGATTGTGCCAAAAACTACAGAACAACAGAACAGAATCAGTATTTACATTCAAAAAAAATAAAAAAAACGACCCAACACAACAGTAAATGAGTCCCTGGTGAGATTAGAGTTTACAGTCCTGACGGCCTGTGGGAAGAAACTCCGTCTCGTCCTCTCTGTTTTCGCAGTGTGACAGTGGAGGTGTTTGCCTGACCGTAGCAGCTGGAACTGTCCGTTGCTGGGGTGGTAGGGATCCTTCATTATCTTGCTGGCTCTGGATCTGCACGTCCACAGATGCTTGCCTCTCCTGCTGAGTTCCTCCAGCATTTTTGTCTATCCCTTCAAAACCTGCACTCACCACCTCTGCTACTGGTATCAGATTCAGATTCAATTTTAATTGTCATTGTCACTGTACAGTACAGAGACAACAAAATGCATTTAGCATCTCCCTGGAAGAGCGACATAGCAAATGATTTGAATAAATAATAATAAGTATCCGGGGGGGGGGGGGGGGGGGGGGGGTGGGGATTGGCAGTCACCGAGGTACTTAATTATGTTGCTGGCTGCTGGATCTATCTACTGAATTAACAAAGCTGCAGTCAATTAGCTCACTGTAACAAACGCTAAACACCTGCATCCTATCTTCCACTAATCCTAGCCCATGTAATATCGCAAATAGGCTGCAGCGAATCGTCCGATCAGCTGAGAAGGTTGATGGCTGCAACCTTCCCTCCATTGATGAACTGTACACTGCAAGGGCCAGGAAGCGAGCGGGCAAGATCATCTCTGACCCCTCTCGCCCTGGCCACAAACTCTTTGAATCACTTCCCTCTGGAAGGCGACTCCAGACTGTCAAAGCTGCCACAGCCAGGCATAAAAACAGCTTTTATCCATGAGTAGTTGCTCTACTCAATAACCAAAAATCTGTAGCCTCCTTTTGCTCTGGTCTTTCATTTAGTTCACATGTTTAATCAATAATGTTTTATTATTAATGTTTAATGTTTTAAGTGTAATTCCTAACTGTCACTGTATGTCAAGTTGTCACTTGCAGGCAGAGCACCAAGAGAAATTCCTTGTATGTGAATACTTGGCCAATAAACTTATTCATTATTCATTAATATCACCCTTGCATATGACCGGGATACACTCGCACAGACAACAATTACAAAGAAATACAAAAACTGGATGTCATACATTTGCTTTCTGCCCCCAACTGACGCTGTTTCTTCTCCACCAAGATCACCTACTGCCTTGCTCTGTTGCCTCTGACATCTGCTTGACATCGTGACGCAAAGTCTGTCCGTGAATTCCAAGCTCTCCAAATAGAGGCGTGGTCGATCTCGCTATGAAACGTCCACAACCCACCTCTCCATCCTTGCTGCTCAACTTCAGCTGCCAACTCTACATATCTAAGCTAGGTGAGGCAGCATTTATGGAGCGAAGGAATAAGCGACGTTTCAGGTCGAGACCCTTCTTCAGCCTGATGTCGACGGGGAGGTAAAGAAAGGAAGAGGCAGAGACAGTGGGCTGTGGGAGAGCTGGGGAGGGGAGGGGAGGGGAAGGAAAAGGAGGGAGAAGGCAGGGACTACCTGAAATTGGAGAAGTCAATGTTCATACCTCTGGAGTGTAAACCGCCCAAACGAAATATGAGGTGCTGCTCCTCCAATTTGCGGTGGGCCTCACTCTGGCCATAGAGGAGGCCCAGGACAGAAAGATCAGATTTGGAATGGGAGGGGGGAGTTGAAGTGCTGAGCCACCGGGTGATCAGGTTGGTTATTGCGAATCGAGCGGAGGTGTTGGGCGAAGCGATCGCCAAGCCTGCGCTTGGTCTCAATATCTAAGCCATTTCCTTTCATTAGCCTCATCCACCAAGTTCTCCCAAGGCACCAGCAGTTCTATAAAACGCACTATCCACTGACTAACTGAGCATTACACTATATCAGGCCTCAAACTAGTAGTAATTATTTCCTCCAAACAAGTACCTTTCCTCCTGTATAGACAATAGACAATAGGTGCAGGAGAAGGCCATTCGGCCCTTCGAGCCAGCACCACCATTCAATGTGATCATGGCTGATCATCCACAATCAGTACCCCCTTCCTGCCTTCTCCCCATATCCCCGACTCCGCTATTTTTAAGAGCCCTATCTAGCTGCTCCATTCTCTCAGCATATGATAATCTACCCGCATCTCCCAATCATTGGCCTCCTGCAGCTGGCCCGACTCATATCCGTCTGCAAATTTCCCTCCTCCACCTTTCTCTCCCTCATAGACAGAATGAATCGTTACATTCTCAGTCCTGATGCCTATTAACCCCCCCCCCCCCTCACCTTAAGCCTATGTCTTCTGATACTCGATTCCGCTACTCCAGGCAAGAGACTCTGTGCATCTACCCAATGTCCCATGACTTTGTACACCTCTATAAGATCACTCTCAGCTGCACCCGCTGAGTTTCTCCAGCACCTTTGTTTCCCTTCGATTTTCCAGCATCTACAGTTCCTTCTTGAACATTTTGTCTACTCCACAGCGAAATCTCCTCAAGGTATGCCTACTTTGAAGATGTTCTCCTCCTCCCTCCGAAGACAGTTTAACAACCTCCTCTCTGACTGCCCCTCCCCCCCCCCCACCCCCCTGTGATTCCCCCTCCAGCCCTCTGGCTCCTCCTCTTCCTTTCTCCTTTCTTCTCCCTGCCCCCCACTCCTCACCCTACATCAGTCTGAAGAAGGGTTTCGCCCCGAAACGTTGCCTATTTCCTTCGCTCCATAGATGCTGCTGCATCCGCTGAGTTTCTCCAGCACTTTTGTCTACCCTCTATAAGATCACCTCTCTCATCCTCCTGCGCTACAGAGAAGAGTCCCAGCCTACTCAACCTCTCCCGACAGGTCAGACCCTCGAATCCTGGCAACAATCTCACGTCTTCTCTGCTATCTTCAGGATCATCTGTTTTTCTCTACAATGCCCCGATAGTGACAAAATTAGGGGAGTCCGTATAAAGATAGACAATAGATAATAGGTGCAGGAGTAGGCCATTCGACCCTTCGAGCCAGCACCACCATTCAATGTGATCATGACTGATCGTCCCCAATCAGTACCCCGTTCCTGCCTTCTCCCCATATCCCCTGACTCCGCTATCTTTAAGAGCTCTATCTAGCTCTCTCTTGAAAGCATCCAGAGAACCTGCCTCCACCGCCCCCTGAGACAGAGAATTCCACAGACTCACCATTCTCTGTGAGAAAAAGTGTTTCCTCGTCTCCGTTCTAAATGGCTTACCCCTTATTTTTAAAATATGGCTTACTCCTTATTCTTAAAATATCATACCTTTCTGTCGACGAGTACTTAGAAACCTGCCCTTTGATGTATTCGATATCAAAGCGCTGAGGATTTTCAGCATCGAGCACGAGAGCAAAGATCTGTGGGGAGGGTGGATGGAATGAAGAAACAATGAATCATTTCACCAACAATAGAAACCAATTACAATCACGTCTGAAGGTTAAAACTGAACAAAAAGCAACTGCAAAATGCGTATGGTGAGCCGCTCCCTCGTTAACCAAAAACCTGATAGTGGGTGTACCAAATTAGGCTCAAGGGCATTGAAGGGAACAGAGATCTGGGAATAACTGGCACAGTGCAGCGGTAGAAAGCTTTTGGTGTGCTGGCCTTTATAAATCAGAGCATTGAGTATAGAAGTTGGGAGAGGATAAGGCATTGGTGAGGTTCTGGAGTATGGTGTACAATTTTGGTCGCCTAATTATAGGAAGGATGTCAACAAAATAGAGAGAGTACAGAGGAGATTTACTAGAATGTTGCCTGGGTTTCAGCAACCGTTGACCTGAACAAGTTAGGGCTTTATTTTTGGAGCCAGAAGTTAAGGGGGGACTTGATAGAGGATTTTAAAATGATGAGAGGGATAGACAGAGTTGACGTGTGAAAAAGCTCCCAGATTCAAACAAGGGGGAAGACGTACGTTTAGGGGTGAACTTCTTTACTCAGAGAGTGGTAGCTGTGTGGTGTCCAGTGAAGGTGGTGTTTTTATCATGTGTAGTTATATGGATGGGAAGGGTGTGGTGTATATGGGGACTGATTGTGTGTGTGTGTGTTATCTTGTGTGTGTGTGTGTGTGTGTGTGTGTGTGTGTGTGTGTGTGTGTGTGCCTGCGTGTGTGTGTGTGTGTGGGTGTGTCTGTGTGTCTGTGTGTGTGTGTGACTGTGTGTGTGTGTGTGTGTGTGTGTGTGTGTGTGTGTGTGTGGGTGTGTGTGTGTGTCTGTGTGTGTGTGTGTGTGTGTGTGTGTGTGTGTGTGTGTGTGTGTGTATGTGTGTGTGTGTGTGCGGGGATTGCGGGTCGCTGCTGACTCGGTGGGCCGAAGGGCCTGTTTCTGCACTGCATCTCTAAATCTCTAAACTAAACTAAAAAAAGCAATTGCAAAACCCATTCGCCATTCCTTTCTTTATCAAAATCCCCGAAAAGGGATCGACCAAATTAAGCTCGCAGGCAGCTTATTGTAACAAACAGTGACAGCTATTTAGGAACCAGAGTTAGTGTTTCCTTCATTTCCTACGTATAAAACTGTACTTTTTGTTCCTAGTCACAAACAAGCTGGTTAACAAGCTTGTTGGGAACTCCTGGAACAAAGGGGAAATGACATTTGAGCCACTTGGACCCCAGGAAGGTTCCCCAGGAAAAAGGATCTACAGGAGTCGCTGCCTCAAAAAGGCAGCCAGCATCATCAGAGACCCACACCACCCTGGCCACACACTCATCTCACCCCTGCCATCGGGAAGAAGGTACAGGAGCCTGAAAACTGTAACGACCAGGTTCAGGAACAGCTTCTTCCCTACAGCCATCAGGCTATTAAACACAAAAATCTCAAATAAGCTCTGAACTACAATATATAGACAATACAATATATTGTTATTATTGCACTAGTATTGTGTTTTTTTGTGTGTACGTATGTGTGCTTGTGCGTGTCTGTGAAAGTGTGTGTGTGTTGGTGTGCGCGAGTATGTGTGTGTGCACATGTGCGTACGTATGTGTGTACTTGTGTGTACGTATGTGTACTTGAGTGACTGTATGTGTGTACATGTGTGTATATATATATATATATATATATATATATATGTATATCATACACACTTTCTCGTTTATTATATTGTTTACAGTGTACTGTGTTTACATGTTGTGTTGTGCTGCTGCAAGTAAGAATGTCATTGTTCTATCTGAGACAGATGACAATAAAACACTCTTGACTTGACATCAATGCTGTAAAGGGACTTAGTTATAAAGCTTTGGCCCAATTCGTTCACACTGATCAAGATGTTCCATCTAAGCTTGCCCCATTTGGCCCCTTATAACCGGCTGCTGTCTGACCTGCTAAGTCACTCCAACAGTTAGTGTCTATTCATGAACCCGTCCAAGTGTGTTTTAAATGCAGTTCTATTACCAGCCTCCACTACCATTAACTTTAACCCTACAGAGGGCTGCGTGGTGGTGCAGCAGTAGAGTTGAAGCCTTGCATCGCCAGAGACCACATTCCATCCTGCCCACAGACGCTGTTTGCACAGAGTGCTTCATGACCACGTGGGTTTTCTCCATATGCTCCAGGTTACTCATAATTCAAAAGATGTGCAGGTTTCTAGGTTAATCATCTTCTGCAAATTGTCCCCCCACCGACGTGTAGGATAGAACTAGTGTACGGGGTGATCGCTGGTCGGCGCAGACTCGGTGGGCCGAAGGGTCTTTTTCCCCCACTTCATATCTAAACTGAGCACACTGTGGTGTCTTGCGCCTAAAGGGCGGTCACGGTGGCGCAGCGGTAGAGTTGCGGCCTTACAGCGAATGCAGCACCGGAGACCAGGGTTCCATCCTGACTACGGGCGCTGTCCGTATGGTGTTTGCACGTTCTCCCCGTGACCCGAGTGGGTTTTCTCCGAGATCTATGGTTTCCTCCCACACTTCAAAAACTTACAGGTATGTAGGTTAATTGGCTTGGTGTAAATGTAAAAATAGTGTTAATATGCAGGGATCGCTGGTCGGTGCGGACCCGGTGGGCTGAAGGGCCTGTTTCCCCGCTGTATCTACAAACTAAACAAACTAAAATTCAACCTCTCAAAGTGCGACACCTCACAATTGCCTAGACAGCAGAAAAACTGGCCCTTCACCTCATTGAGCCCATTAAGATGGGGCTGATCGTTAAGTACCCCCACCATTTGGTCCTTTTAACCTTTTCACACAATCCCATCAAATCTCAGATGCCACCCTGTCGTACACTGGGAGACAGTGGCCCAGTGGCCCAGTCACCCTAGCAACCCACACACCTTTGGGAAGTTGAAGGAAATCAAGGCATCCGAGGGAAAACCACTCCATCACTGGGAGAACGTGCAAACTCCACACTGACAGCAGCACAGGTAAGGACTGGAGCCACGGGGTGGCAGCTGTGTTTGTTGTGTTATTCTTGATCATTACAAGCTATTGGATACCTTAAATAATTCCAGGTAGACAAAAATGCTGGAGAAACTCAGCGGGTGAGGCAGCATCTATGGAGCGAAGGAAATGGGCAACGTTTGTCTACCTTCGATTTTCCAGCATCTGCTGTTCCTTCTTAAATAATTCTAGAGAATGTTTGAAAATAAAACGTCTGGAGCTGCAAACATCGAGATTTTCAACTTTAAATAGTAAGTCAATAACTGGGGGTGGCACGGTGGCGCAGCGGTAGAGTTGCTGTCTCACCCCGCTAGAGACCAGGTTCCGTCTGGAGCTATGCCCCTGGCAGGGCCACCCATGGCGGTAAGGTCGAGGGGGAGGTCTCTGACAAAGAGCCAATCCGACCAAGACCTCAACGGTGGAACAGGCGGGAGGACGATGGCTGACCTTAGTGGAGCGTCACAACGGCTGGGAAGGCGGACGGCGGCTGCAGCAGAAAAGGGTCTCCGGTCGTCTTGGACTCCATGCCACTGGATCCTGACCCAGATCTGTCAAGGACCGTGGGGTGGCTGTCTGTGCACCAGTCTCCCCACGTTAAACAAAGTCACGCACTGGCTTCCTCCCAAAAGAGGGCAGTCACGCTCCTTTCGAGTGACCGCCGATGATAAGTAGTTTGTGCGCTCTTCCTGTCATTGCTTGGGTTTTCTGCAGCATCTCCGGTTTCCTCGCAAACTCCAGACGTACAGGTCTGCAGGTTAATTTTACTCGGGGAAATTGTAAATTGAGCCCCAGTGTGTGTAGGATAGCGCGAATGTGCGGGGAACGCTGGTGACTAAACTACTCGATCACTAAAACCATCAACTCACAAGCTATCTGATACCTTAAATAATTCCAAGGAACTGCTCTGCCCAGGACAAAAAGGCTCTGCAGAGAGTAGTGTGTCCGGCCGAACGCACTATGGGAACTACACTGGCCCCCCTGCAGGAACTATACATCAGAATGTGCAGATCCAGAGCCAACAAGATCGTGGGGGACCCCTTCCACCCCAGCAACGGACTGTTCCAGCTGCTACATTCAGGCAAACGCCTCCGTTGCCATGCTGTGAGAACGGAGAGGTTGAGAAGGAGTTTCTTCCCAGAGGCTATTAGGGCCGTAAGCTCCTATCTCACCAGGGACTAACTTTACTGTACCACACTACTGTTCTGTGGTTTCTTTTTAAAACAGCTGTTTTTTCTTCCCCCCCCCCCACAAATATGTAATTATTGATTCTGTTCCATTCTGTTTTGTAGATTTTTTTTGCACAATCTGTCACTTTTCATTTCACTGCACATCTCGTATGCGCATGTGACGAATAAACTTGACTTGACTTGTTTGAAAATAATAGCTTCGAACATCAAGCTTTTCAATATTACCTTTGCAATTGAAGCTCTTTGACTGGGGAACACAAGACAGCATTGATGGACGCTGGACACTCACGAGGCACTAAGTGAATCAGTAAGTCAATAACTCTTCAACGGATGATTAAGATGGATGAAATTACTTTGATGCACAACAGTTGTCAAATTTAGTTTAGAGATACAGCGTGGAAACAGGCCCACCGGGTCCTCGCCTGCCAGCGATCCCCGCACACTAACACTATCCTACACCCACTGGGGACAATTTTTACATTGACCAAGCCAATTAACCTACAAACCTGTACGTCTTTGGAGTGTGGGAGGCAACCGAAGATCTCGGAGAAAACCCACGCAGATCACGGGGAAGAACATACAAACTCCGTACAGACAGCACCCGTAGTCGGGATCGAACCTGGGTCTCCGACGCTGCAAGCGCTGTAAGGCAGCAACTCTACCGCTGCACCACCGTGACCGCCCTTTAGTCAAGTCAAGACAAGTCAAGAGAGTTTTATTGTCATGCGTCCCAGATAGGACAATGAAATTCTTGCTTGCTGCAGCACAACAGAATATGTAAACATGGTACAGAACAGGAGTTAAAAGTTCAGTGTGTCTATAGACCATAGACCATATATATACACAATAAATAAACAAGTAAAGTGCAATAGGCTGTTATTGTTCTGAGTTTGTTTGATGGCGAGTTTAATAGCCTGATGGCTGTGGGGAAGTAGCTGTTCCTGAACCTGTACGTTACAGATTTCAGGCTCCTGTACCTTCTTCTCGATGGCAACAGAGAGATGAGTGTGTGGCCAGGTTGGTGTGGGTCTTTGATGAGGCACAAGAAACCACAATGCGTAGTTTTGTTTTACTGCAATGCGTCTCCCAAAGCCAAAATAACTGCGGCAGAGAGTGTGGAATGAATTGCTGCAGTCGTGACGGGAATCGGTGCACACTCGTTTTTAACCTTAAATGGAAAACAAATCAAACGTTGGTGAAGCGATACGAACCTCTCCTAAAGGCTTCAGCGTGACAATGTTGTACGTGGCTGGATCACGTTCCACTAAACACGTTTCCGTAAGCGCCAACACCCTCTTTACTGCATCCTGGAAAATGAAAAGTTGCAGAAGTAACAAAATCCTTGAGGATTAAATGTATTATTTGCGCATGTCGGTATCGAGGTTCAATGAAAAGCGTTGTGTTGCAAGCTAGTCAATCAGATCAGATAATTCTACACATCAATACAATAGACAATAGGTGCAGGAGTAGGCCATTCGGCCCTTCGAGCCAGCGCCGCCATTCAATATGATCATGGATGATCATCCCCAATCAGTACCCCGTTCCTGCCTTCTCCCCACATCCCCTGACTCCGCTATCTTTAAGAGCCCTATCTAGCTCTCTCTTGAAAGCATCCAAAGAACCTGCCTCCACCGCCCTCTGAATACAATCAAGTGCAATAGGTAGAGCAAAGGGGAAGATACGGAGTATCTTGTAGCGCATTGTAGCGCATCAGTTCCAGAGACAAAGTCCAATGTCTGCAATGGGGTTGAGGTTCATGATCATAAGTTACAGGACCAGAATTAGGCCATTCGGCCCATCAAGTCTACTCCCCCATTCAATCATGGCTGATCCATATTTCCCTCTCAACCCCATTCTCCTGCCTTCTCCCCATAACCCCTGACACCTGTACTAATCAAGAATTTGTCAATCTCCACCTTAAAAATATCCACTGATTTGGCCTCCACAGCCTTCTGTGGCAATCAGTTCCACAGATTCACCACCCTCCTGACTAAAGAAATTCCTCCTCATCTCCTTTTGGAAGGTACGTCCTTTTTTTTTGTGAGGCTGTGCCCTCTAGTCCTAGACTCTCCTACTAGTGGAAACATCCCCTCCACATCCACTCGATCCAGGTATATTTACAAGGTTTATTTTGCATTGCTTTCTAATCAGATAATACAGATAAAAAGTAAGTAAGTAAGTAAGTTTATTGGCCAAGTATTCACATACAAGGAATTTGCCTTGTTGCTCTGCCCACAAGTAACAACATGACGTACAGTGACAGTTACGAATGACTCAGAAAACACTAAACATGAATAATAATAATAAAAGGGGGAGGGGAATAGATAAAAGACAATAAACAATAGACAATAGGTGCAGGAGTAGGGCATTCGGCCCTTCGAGCCAGCACCGCCATTCACTGTGATCATGGCTGATCATCCACAATCAGTACCCCGTTCCTGCCTTCTCCACATATCCCCTGACTCCGCTATCTTTAAGAGCCCTATCTAGCTCTTGTCTTGAAAGTATCCAGAGAACCTGCCTCCACCGCCCTCTATTTTTAAGGTGGAGATTGACAAATTCTTGATTAGTAAAAGCAAATGGGCTGAAACTGAGAGGTACGGGTTTAGGTGTACAGGTGTACCGAGATACAGGGAAAGATTTTGTCGGTTAAGCCCCTGTCCCACTTAGGAGACCTAAACAGCAACCTCTGGTGACCTTGCCCGCCACTCAAAAAAAAGTCACGGTCGAATCGACCTGCAACCTCCTACCACCTCCCACGCATATGTTGAAAACCTTCCTCGACTATGAAGAAAACCGGCTTCGACTAGACCTGCGACTAAAAAATGATCGATTTTTAAAACGGCAATCTATTTTGTCGAGTTTTTAAGAAGGAACTGCAGATGCTGGAAAATCGAAGGTACACAAAAAAGCTGGAGATTGAGTCGAGGCTGGTTTTAGTCAGATGGAAAAAATAGCAGCAACCTAGAGGAAGCCTCGACTACGCGGAAACCACTTTCGACCATTAGGGAGAGTGAGCAAAACCTCCGGTGACCTCATGGAAACCTTGGGTGGCGGGCAAGGTCACCAGAGGTTGCTGTTTAGGTCTCCTAAGTGGGACAGGGGCTTTAGCACGCAACAAAAGATTTTCACTGCACCTCGGTACACCTGACGATAAACTAAGCGATTGTTGCCAAGTACCGAGAAACAGTGAAAAGCTTTCTGTTAACTGATCAGTTAACGCTACACACCAATACAATCAAGTCAAATTCAAGTAGTAGGTAGAGCAAAGGGGGTCAGGCAGCATCTCTGGAGAGAAGGAACAGGTGACGTTTCGGGACTGAAGGAGGTTCACAACACGAAAAGTCACCTCCACTTTTCCCCCAGAGATGCTGCCTGATCCGCTGTTCCTTTCAATTTACCACACAAAACCCACCAGGCCCACCCAGCGGAATGAATATTGACTTCTCTAATTTCAAGTTTCCCACCCACCCCCCCCACCGAATCCGAGTCTCGAAACGTCACCTATCCACCGAATCCGAGTCTCGAAACGTCACCTATCCATGTTCTCCACAGATGCTGCCTGACCCGCTGAGTTACTCCAGCACTCTGTGTCCATCTCTGTGTGCACTCTCAATGACATCTTGAAGGTGACGTACCTGATGCCTTTGTGCAGTTTTCTGCACGATGAATTCTGCCAGTGAGGTGATGGACTCGTCATTGCTGTACTTTCCAAAGCGGTGACCCTGGTACAAGTCAAACTCAAACGGTTCTTTGCGGATGCGGAGAGAAATGCCAATGAAGTTGCCGGCGTGCTCAATCGCACTCCTGATGATCTCTTCCCTTTGATCAGATGCAAAAAGGTGCTGGAATTACAAAAGCATTGACTGAGAATAAATCACTGCAATAAAAATAGTGATGCATGTACAAAATCATGAGAGGAATAGATCTGATATATCCCCTTGTCGGGTAGGTGATCTTATGGAGGTGCCCAGTGTAGGGGAATCGAGGACCAGAGAACATAAGTTTAAGGTGAAGGGGAAAAGATTTAATAGGAATCTGAGGGGTAACTTTTTCACACACAGCGTGGTGGGTGTATGGAACGAGCTGCCAGAGGAGGTAGTTGAGTCTAGTACTATCCCATTGTTTAAGAAACAGTTAGACAGATACATGGATAGGACAGGTTTGGAGGGATATAGGCCAAACTCAGGCAGGTGGGACTAGTGTAGCTGAGACATGTTGGCCGGTGCGGGCATGTTGGGCTGAAGGGCCTATTTCCACACTGTATCACACTCGTGGCTCGTGGGTCACTTGGCGTAAGGGAGGGAGCTGGAGACGTGGGACGTGAGGTGCAAGGGCCGGTGAACCAGGGTGATACCTCCAGCGCCTTCAAGGCCGGCTACAGGAGGCGCCCACAGGTCACAAAGATGGCCGGGCGAGGAGAGGAGAGGGACGTAGGTTCGCGGGAACTGCTGCAGTACATCGAGCGCCAGCGGGCCGACTGGACTTTGAATAATGGCGCCAAAAATGGTGACGCAAAAAGAAGTTCACTGTGCAGCTGCATAGGTGACGAATAAAGCACCATTGAAATAACCCTTCATTTACCATGCAAGAGTAATCAATAACTTGCAGATATATATATACATATCCTTAATATGGTTGACGTCACAGAGGTATTTATAGCTGACTGAGTCACAGAAGGAATCTTTAAAGCAGTGACCAAAAAAAAGCTTGGTCAAAGAGGAAGCATTCACTAAAGGAAGCAAAGTTCACAGATAAGGTCGCCAACTTTCTCACTCCCAAATAAGGGACAAACGGTCAAAATACGGGACAAATTCCCCACGGCAATTCGTTGACCGACTCGGCCGTGACTGGGTGAATGATGAGTTGGCCCCGGGTGCCGGACTACACACAAAGCCCAGCCGGCGGGGCCAGCTGAGGAGTTCTGGCCCGGGGGCCACGCGACGTCGCGCGCAAAGTCCGGTGCCCCGTCCAACTCATGAACCGATGATCGGCCGTGAGAAGGAGGGGTGGTGGTGGTGTTGGCCGTAAGCGAAGGTCCGAAGGTCGGACAGCTGGCCGGGCTGCCGACCGACCCACGGGGCCACGGCGAAGCACTGCTGCTGCTGCTGCTGCACTCCATGGGCTGCACTAGGTCGGGACGGGTGAGGCGGGGCTGGACGCGGCGCTCCGACCCGACAGTCCCCTCGACCCGAGTAGTAGCGGTCAAATACCAGACAAGGGCGGTCCCGTACGGGACAAACCAATTTAGCCCAGAATACGGGATGTCCTGGCTAATACGGGGCAGTTGGCAACACTAGTCTCAGAGGAGACAAATACTTTTTTTTTTAAATTTAGTTTAGTTCAGAGATACAGTGAGATGCAGGAGCTGTGCCCTGTACATTAAAGATAATCTAACACTGCCATCTCGGGCTGGCTCCTGTTTGACGATTTGCAATCAGTAACCTACAGAGGCTGAAGGTTGATTTGTACTTTGCATTCCTTTTAGCTTTAAAAAAAAAAAAAAAAAAAAAACAGCGTTGAAACAGGCCATTTCGGCCCAGCGAGCCCGCACTGAATGGTGCTCCCTGCACCTTAACTACCCACCACACACCCGGGACTACTAACAATTGGCTTGGTAAATGTAATTGTGGATAGTGTTAATATGCAGGGGATGCTGGTCGTCACTGTATCTTTATCTCTAAACATTTACACCAAGCCAATTAACCTACAAACCTAACGTCTTTGGAGTGTGGGTGAAAACTGAAGATCTCGGAGAAAACACACGCAGGTCACGGGGAGAACGTACAAACTACGAAGAGACAGCGCCCATAGTCAGGATCGAACCCGGGTCTCTGGCGCTGTGAGGCAGCAACTCTACCGTGCCAGTCATAACAATGAAGCATCATTACTTATTTGAATATCTTCCCTTTATTGTTCTTTATCTCTCTACATTATCGTCTATATCTCTCGTTACCCTTATCCCGAGCTAGTCTGAGGCAGGATCTCGACCCGAAACGTCGCCCATTCCTTCTCTTCAGAGATACGGCCCACTGAATTACTCCAGCATTTTATGCCTGCTCTAAGTAAGCATTTGCAGGGAGGAACTGCAGATGCTGGTTTAAACCGAAGATAGACACAGAGTGCTGGAGTAACTCAGCGGGTCAGGCAGCATCTGTGGAGAACATGGATAGGTGGCGTTTCACAGAGTGCTGGAGTAACTCAGCGGGTCAGGCAGCATCTCTGGAGAAAAGGAAGAGTTCAGTTTAGTTTCGATGTAACGAGGTGCAGTGAAAAGCTTTGTGTTGTTTCCAGTCGGCGGAAAGTCTGTACATGATTACAATTGAGCCAAGTCACGGTGGCGGCGCGGTAGAGTTGCTGCCTTACAGCGAATCCAGTGCCGGAGACCCGGGTTTGAACCTGACTACGGGTGCTGACTGTACGGAGTTTGCACGTTCTCCCCGTGACCTGCATGGGTTTTCTCCGAGATCTTCGGTTTCCTCCCACACTCCAAAGATGTCCAGGTTTGTAGATTAACTGGCTTGGTAAATGTACAAATTGACCCCAGTGTGTCTCACATAGTGTTAATGTGCGGGGATCGCTGGTCAGCGCAGACTCTGTGGGCCGAAGGGCCTGTTTCCACGCCGTATCTCTAAAACTAACAACTAAAACTAAAACGCATCAATGCTGGTCAGGATGTTGACATCAATTGTATATTTTCCTATTACATTTCACCTCTCAAAGTGCACCAGTCTCCAGCATTCTGTGTCTATCTTTGGTTTAAAGCAGCATCTGCAGTTCCTTCCTACACCCTTGAATACACCTCGGTTATTGACATTATATCCCCAACAATAAATGGGCGGAAATGTTCAAAATTCGTTATTTAAAAATTCAAAGCATGAGCAGACCAAGTTTTATTCCATACTCCACGAGTAGCCGGCAGAGCCACAGCCTCACAACGCCAGAGACACAGGTTCGATCGTAATCTCGGCTGGTGTCCATGCGGAGTTTGCACGTTCTCAATGAGACCGCCTGGGTTTCCTTCAGGTTCTCCGTTTTCTTCATATTGCAAAGATATGCGGAGGTACGGTCAATTGTCTAGGAGTTTAGGAGATTGAGAGGGGATCTTATAGAAACTAAAAAATTCTTAAGGGGTTGGACAGGCTAGATGCAGGAAGATTGTTTCCGATGTTGGGGAAGTCCAGGACAAGGGGTCACAGCTTAAGGATAAGGGGGAAATCCTTTAAAACCGAGGTGAGGAGAACTTTTTTCACACAGAGAGTGGTGAATCTCTGGAACTCTCTGCCACAGAGGGTAGTTGAGGCCAGTTCATTGGCTATATTTAAGAGGGAGTTAGATGTGGCCCTTGTGGCCAAGGGGATCAGGGGGTATGGAGAAAAGGCAGGTACGGGATACTGAGTTGGATGATCAGCCATGATCATATTGAATGGCGGTGCAGGCTCGAAGGGCCGAATGGCCTACTCCTGCACCTAATTTCTATGTTTCTATGTTTCTATGTCCCTCTGTAAATTGCCCCTAGTGTGTAGGGAGTGGATGAGAAAGAGGGATAACATAGAACTAGTGTGAACGGGTGATCGATGGTGAACTGAAGGGCCCATTTCCATTCTGTATCTTTTTGTTTAGATTAGCTACACAATTAATCCCTCCCTTCACCACCTCCAGTTTAAATTCCAGTTGGAATATTTGAGGACCAAGTAACCAAGCTGAGCTTAGAGATACAGCATGGAAAAGGCTCTTCGGTCCACTGAGTTCACACAGACTAGCGATCATCTCATACACTAGTTCTATCCCACACATTAGGAACAATTTATAGAAGCCAATGAACCTACAAACCTGCACGTCTTTGAAGTGCAGAATGAAACGGGAGCGCCCGGAGAAAACCCACGCAGGTCACGTGCAAACTCCGTACAGGCAGCAGCCGTAGTCAGGATGGAACCCGGGCCTCTGGCGCTGCGAGGCAGCAATTCTACCGCTGCGCCACCGCGCCGAGTTGAGTCTCTCAATTCTCAAATGATGAGTGACAAAAACTTACCAATCGATTAAATCCTCCATGAATGATGCAAAAGCCACCTTGATAATCGGACAGTTCGGCAAACCCTTCGATGTTTTTGTAGTCATAGGAACATACAACTTTATTCGTCGTCGCGTCAATCTGATCTATTCCTCCTGGAGTCACTTCAAGGACCACCAGCTTTCTTGTATCTGTCCAGTGGTGTTTGTAACAGTTATGGCGCTGGAGAGAGAGAAAGCAGAGCAGTTCTTCTGAATACAGGTACAATGAACAGCAGACACTGGCTTACAAAAAGACAGAGTGCTGGAGTAACTGACTCAGCGGGTGGCCAGGCTGCGTCCCCGGAGATTATATTTCAAGAATATAGACCAGAATAAAAGGACGCATCTTTAGAAAGGTTCCACATCTGAGGAAGGATGTGCTGGCTCTGGAGAGGGTTCAGAGGAGGTTAACGAGAATGATCCCAGGAATGAGTGGGTAAACATTTGATGAGCGTTTGACGGCACTGGGCCTGTACTCGCTGGATTTTAGAAGGATGGGGCAACTCATTGAAACTTACCAAATAGAGAAAGGCCTGGGTAGAGTGGATGTGGAGAGGATGTTTCCACTAGTGGGAGAGTCTAGGACCAGAGGGCACAGCCTCAGAATTAAAGGACGCACCTTGAGAGAGAAGAGGAGGAGGAATTTGTTTCGGCAGAGGGAAGTGAATCTGTGGAATTCATTGCCACAGAAGGCTGTGAAGGTCAAGTTAAATGGGTGTTTTTAAGATGGAGAGGAGATTGAAAGATTCCTGATCAGTACGGGTATCAGGGGTTATGGGGAGAAGGCAGGAGAATGGAGTTAGGAGGGAGAGATAGAGCAGCCATGATGGAATGGTGTGGTAGACTTGATGGGCCGAATGGCCTAATTCTGCTGCTACAACTTGTGAATTTATGAATGTATAAACTACAACCTGCCCCGGACTAAGGACAGCAGTCTTAACCCCATCAGCCGCCAATTTGGCAAGCGTATAAATGACAGTGTAATACCAAAGAGCGATCTGGCAGGGATTTGGATTGCAGTGAGATGCATGAAGAGAATTATGACTTTGGGAAGGAGGTACGAGCCTAACAGTGAAGTTTCAGATGTTAATAGAAGACATGCCTAATATTTAATTTTAATTTTTGTTTTAATTTGACTCACTCTCGTACATGAGCGCGTAATTGTTTATCGCTACACAGTGCATAGCAAGAGTCAAGAGTGTTTTATTGTCATATGTGGGTTGGCGGGACTGTCATACGCTGAGAGAATGGAGCAGCAGGGCTTGTATACTCTGGAGTTTAGAAGGATGAGAGGAGATTGTATTGAAACATATAAGATTATTAAGGGTTTGGACGCGCTAGAGGCAGGAAACATGTTCCCGATGTTGGGGGAGTCCAGAACCAGGGGCCACACACAGTTTAAGAATAAGGGGTAAGCCATTTAGAACGGAGACGAGGAAACACATTTTCACACAGAGAGTGGTGAGTCTGTGGAATTCTCTGCCTCAGAGGGCGGTAGAGGCCGGTTCTCTGGATACTTTCAAGAGAGAGCTAGATAGGGCTCTTAAAGATATCCGAGTCAGGGGATATGGGGAGAAGGCAGGAACGGGGCACTGATTGGGGATGATCAGCCATGTTCACATTGAATGGCCGTGCTGTCTTGAAGGGCCAAATGACCTACTCCTGCACCTATTGTCTATTAGAAACATAGAACATAGAAATTAGGTGCAGGAGTAGGCCATTCGGCCCTTCGAGCATGCACCGCCATTCAATATGATCATGGCTGATCATCCAACTCAGTATCCCGTACCTTCCTTCTCTCCATACCCCCTGATCCCCTTAGCCACAAGGGCCACATCTAACTCCCTCTTAAATATAGCCAATGAACTGGCCTCAACTACCCTCTGTGGCAGAGAGTTCCAGAGATTCACCACTCTCTGTGTCAAAAAAGTTCTTCTCATCTCGGTTTTAAAGGATTTCCCCCTTATCCTTAAGCTGTGACCCCTTGTCCTGGACTTCCCCAACATCGGGAGCAATCTTCCTGCATCTAGCCTGTCCAGTCCCTTAAGAATTTTGTAAATTTCTATAAGATCCCCTCTAAATCTCCTAAATTCTAGAGAGTATAAACCAAGTCTATCCAGTCTTTCTTCATAAGACAGTCCTGACATCCCAGGAATCAGTCTGGTGAACCGTCTCTGCACTCCCTCTATGGCAATAATGTCCTTCCTCAGATTTGGAGACCAAAACTGTACGCAATACTCCAGGTGTGGTCTCACCAAGACCCTGTACAACTGCAGTAGAACCTCCCTGCTCCTATACTCAAATCCTTTTGCAATGAAAGCTAACATACCATTCGCTTTCTTTACTGCCTGCTGCACCTGCATGCCTACCTTCAATGACTGGTGTACCATGACACCCAGGTCTCGCTGCATCTCCCCCTTTCCCAATCGGCCACCATTTAAATAATAGTCTGCTTTCCCGTTTTTGCCACCAAAATGGATAACCTCACATTTATCCACATTATACTGCATCTGCCAAACATTTGCCCACTCACCCAGCCTATCCAAGTCACCTTACAGTCTCCTAGCATCCTCCTCACAGCTAACACTGCCCCCCAGCTTAGTGTCATCCGCAAACTTGGATATATTGCCTTCAATTCCCTCATCCAGATCATTAATATATATTGTAAATAGCTGGGGTCCCAGTACTGAGCCTTGCGGTACCCCACTAGTCACTGCCTGCCATTGTGAAAAGGACCCGTTTACTCCTGCTCTTTGCTTCCTGTTTGCCAGCCAGTTCTCTATCCACATCAATACTGAACCCTCTATGCCTTGTGCTTTAAGTTTGTATACTAATCTCTTATGTGGGACCTTGTCGAAAGCCTTCTGGAAGTCCAGATACACCACATCCACTGGTTCTCCCCTATCCACGCTACTAGTTACACCTCGAAAAATTCTATAAGATTCATCAGACATGATTTACCTTTCGTAAATCCATGCTGACTTTGTCCAATGATTTCACCACTTTCCAAATGTGCTGCTATCCCATCTTTAATAACTGACTCTAGCAGTTTCCCCACTACCGATGTTAGACTAACTGGTCTGTAATCCCCCATTTTCTCTCTCCCTCCCTTCTTAAAAAGTGGGGTTACGTTTGCTACCCGCCAATCTTCAGGAACTACTCCAGAATCTAAAGAGTTTTGAAAGATTATTACTAATGCATCCACTATTTCTGGAGCTACTTCCTTAAGTACTCTGGGATGTAGCCTATCTGGCCCTGGGGATTTATCGGCCTTTAATCCATTCAATTTACCCAACACCACTTCCCGGCGTACCTGGATTTCACTCAATTCCTCCAACTCCTTTGACCCGCGGTCCCCTGCTATTTCCGGCAAATTATTTATGTCTTCCTTAGTGAAGACGGAACCAAAGTAGTTATTCAATTGGTCCGCCATATCTTTGTTCCCCATGATCAACTCACCTGTTTCTGACTGCAAGGGACCTATATTTGTTTTAACTAACTAATTGTCTATGTGTCCCAGATAGAACAATGATATTCTTACTTGTTGCAGCCCAACAGAATATGGAAACATAGTACACTGTAAACAATATAATAAGCAAGAAAAAAGTTATATCCATATATCTCTGACATATTTATATTTATACATACAGACACAGACACACACACACACACACGCAATAATAGTGCAAAAAGACAAAATGCTCTCTGTCTATTGATAAGTTCATGTGATAGGAGCAGAATTAGGCCATCCTCTATTCCGCCAATCCAATAATGGCTGATCTAACTCTCCCCCTCACCCCCATTCTCCTGCTTTCTCCCATAACCCCTGACATCCGTACTAATCAAGAATCTATCTATCTCTCCTTAAAAATATCCATTGACTTGGCGTCCACAGCCGTCTATGGCAAAAAAATTCACAGATTCACCACCCTCTGACTGAAGTAATTCCTCTTCATCCCCTTCCTGAAGGAACGTCCTTCAATTCTGAGGCTGTGCCCTCTGGTCCTAGACTATCCCACTAGTGGACACATCCTCTCCACATCCACTCTATCCAGGCCTATGTAGTTCTATATCATCCAGAGCTTATTTGGAGATGATCGTGTTTCATAGCCTGATAGCTGTAGTCAACTCCAGAAACAAGATTGTCAAAGACATTTTTTTTTCATAACATTCAGATACGATAGAATTTTATTTATCCCAGGAGGGAAATTGGTCTGCCAACAGTCATAAAAACACAAGATACATGAGACATGAAATTAAAGTCAAGCTGTTAAGATGCCGTTTTATTTTAAAAAAGTACCCTGGAAGACTGAAAAACGTTTGACATTGTCATAGATACGGCAGGTTTGAAATTGAGGTTATGAGTTAAATAATGGTATTTTAAAATGCTCAACTATTACTTATTCAAGGGCATTAAAAATTCATCACAGCCAAAAGTTCTCAAGAGCATAACAGGTGATTTACCTTTCCAGTGATTTTTCCCTCCGAAAACTCGGTCCGGAACCGCTGTAGAAATGAAAAGAAAGTTCATAAATTATCTAGCAAATAAAATATAGAAGTACATTTACCTTTCACAGCAAAGCAAAATAGCAGATGGAAGAGATACAATGAATAGTTGGCGGACAAAAACTTCCTCATTGCATAGACAATAGGTGCAGGAGTAGGCCACTCGGCCCTTCGAGCCAGCACCGCTATTCAATGTGATCATGGCTGATCATCCCCAATCAGTACCCCGTTCCTGCCTTCTCCCCATATCCCCTGACTCCGCTATTTTTAAGCTGAAAGTATCCAGAGAACCTGCCTCCACTGCCCTCTGAGGCAGAGAATTCCACAGACTCACCACTCTCTGTGAGAAAAAGTGTTTCCTCGTCTCCGTTCTAAATGGCTTACTCCTTAATCTTAAACTGTGGCCCCCTAGTTCTGTACTCCCCCAACATCGGGAACATGTTTCCTGTCTCTAGCGTGTCCAAACCCTTAATAATCTTATATCCTTCAATAAGATCCCCTCCCATCCTTCTAAACTATAGTATACAAGCCCAGCTGCTCCATTCTCTCAGCATTTAAGAAGGAACTGCAGATGTTGGAGCTATGGAGCAAAGGAAATAGGCAACATTTTGGTCCGAAACCCTTCTTCAGACTGATGTATGGATGGGGAGTGGGGAGAAAAAAGGAGAAAGGAAGAGGAGGAGCCCGAGGGTTGAGGGAGAGCTGAGAAGTGAAGGAGGGGAGGAGACAGCAAGGGCTACCGGAAAATGGAGAAGTCAATGTTTATGCCGCTAGGGTGCAGACTGCCCAAGCAGAATATGAGGTGCTGCTCCTCCAATTTCCGGTGGTCCACCATGGAGGAGGCCCAGGACAGAAAGGTCGGATTCGGAATGGGAGGGGGAGTTGAAATGCTGAGCTACAGGGAGATCAGGTTGGTTAATGCGGACCGAGCGGAGGTGTTCGGCGAAACGATCGCCAAGCCTACGCTTGGTCTCACCGATGTAGGAATTGGGAGTAGGGGATGGAGTCCTTACAGGAAGCAGGGTGGGAAGATGTGTATTCTAGATAGCCATGGGAGTCAGTGGGTTTATAGTGGATGTCGGTCAGAAGTCTATCACCTGCGATGGAGATAGTGAGGTCAAGGAATGGTAGGGAAATATTGGAAATGGTCCAGGTGTATTTGAGTGCCGGATGGAAGTTAGTGGTGAAGTGGATGAAGTCAGTCAGTTGTGTGTGGGTGCAGGAGGTAGCACCAAAGCAATCGTCGATGTAGCGGAGGTAGTTTGGGGATGGGGCCCTGGTACGTCTCAAACAAGGATTGTTCAACGTACCCGACAAAGAGGCAGGCATAGCTGGGGCCCATGCGCGTACCCATAGCTACGCTTTGTATTTGGAAGAAATGGGAGGAGTCAAACGAGAAGTTATCAAGGGTAAGGACCAGCTCCGCTAGGCGGAGGAGAGTATCTGTAGACAGGGATAGGTTGGTTCTCCGGTCGAGGAAGAACCGGAGGGCTTTGAGACCCTCCAGGTGGGGGATGGAGGTGTAGAGTGACTGGACGTCCATGGTGAAGATGAGGGGATGGGGGCCTAGAGACTGTAATGCGCGGAGACGCGGAGAATGTCTTGAGGTGTCTTGAACATAGGTAGGAAGGGATTTAACCAGGGGGGGTTGGATGGAGTCAAGGTATGTGGAAATGAGTTCGGTAGGGCACGAACAGGCACAGACAATGGGTCTACCAGGACAGTCAGGTTTGTGGATTTTGGGGAGAAGGTAAAATCGGGCCGTGCGGAGCTGGGGAACGATGAGGCTGGAGGCTCGGGGGGGCAGGGAGCCGGAGTTGATGAAGTCGGTGATGGTGCTAGAGATAGTGGCCTGGTGCTCGTCTGTGGGGTCATGGTCCAGGGGTAAGTAGGAGGAGGTGTCCGAGAGTTGGCGCGTGGCCTCAGCTTTGTAGAGATCGGCGCGCCAGACTACCACGGCACCTCCCTTGTCGGCGGGTTTGATAACCCAATCTGGGTTGATGCGGAGTGAGTCGATAGCAGTACGGGGGGGGGGGGGGGGGGGGGGGGGGGGGGGGGGGGGGGGGGGGGGGGGGGGGGGGGGGGGGGGGGGGGGGGGGGGGGGGACACAGGGCGAGTGGAGAAGTTGAGGGGCGGGGGGGGGGGGGGTGTGGGGGGGGGGGGGGGGGGGGGGGGGGGGGGGGGGGGGCGGATGTCTCGCCCGCAGTTTTGAATGAAAAGGTCTAATGCTGGAAGATGTCCACGAGGGGGGGAGGTCCAAGATTAGATTAGATTAGATTAGATTTGTTTATTGTCATTTAGACCTTTCGGTCTGAACGAAATTTTGTTTCCCTGCAGTCATACATATAATTAAAAAAATGACAAAAACACACAATCAACACAAATTTAACATCCACCACAGTGAGTTCACCAAACATCTCCTCACTGTGGTGGAAGGCAAAACCTTAAAATCTCTGTCTCTTCCCTCTTTGTTCTCCCTCTGCGCCGAGGCGACGGTTCAAACTCCGCGGGTGGTCGCTGCCTCGCCACAGTTCAGAGGCCGAGTCAGGTCTCCGCTGCCGCCGTCTCCGCCATAGCCTCGGGGCCGAGCCAGGTCTCCGCCGCTGCTGCTGCTGCTGCCGCTGCTGCCGCCTCCACCACAGCCTCGGTGCCGAGTCCGGTCTCCGCCGCTGCTGCCGCCGCTACAGCTCCGTTACCGCCAGCTCCGCCATTAGGCCTCGGCGCAGACGGAGACGGGGGATACGACCGAAGAAAAAGTCGCATCCCCCGAAGGAAGAGGCCAAAGCATGTTTCTCCCACCCCACCCACATACATACACAACTTAATAAAACAAAATTAACTAAAACATGGCAAAGAACAAAACGAAAGAAAAAAAAACCAGACGGACTGCAGGTGGGCCGCAGCTGTTAAGTCAGCGCCGCCATCTTGTAAGAGAAGAGAAGAGGAGGGGGTCCGTTGGAGATGGGAAAAGGAATCATCAATAGGGGGCGAGGACTCCTTCCCATGGAACGTGAGGTGGAGGCGACGGAAGAAGAGCTCCTCATTGTGGCGAGCGCGGAACTCATTGAGGTGGGGACGGAGGGGGACAAAGGTAAGGCCTCTGCTGAGGACAGACCGTTCGGTGTCAGAGAGGGGGAGGTCAGGGGGGGATGGTGAACACACGGCAAGGATGGGGGTTGGGGCCGGAAGAAGGCAGGTGAGTGGACTGAGGCCGAGGCGATGTCTGGCGGGAGGGTGGCGGGTGGTCAGAGAGAAGGGGGGTATGAGGACGATAGTGTGGGTGGAGAAGAGCTGGGGTCACATGGTTTGAGGAAGACCCAGTGGAACAACCACTGAGGTTACCAGGGTTAGGTGGGGACTAGCACTAGGACCCAGCGCAGTCAAACCCGGGGGAGTGGGAATCTGCAGCGTGGAAACTTCAGGCCCGGTGCTGAGTCCAGGCTCAGCATATGACAGTCCTGCCATCCCGGGAATGAACCTTGTAAATCTATGCTGCACTCTCTCAACAGAGGATAAATTGTCCATGTCTGAGATAGAAGACATTTTTACATATTCTGATTAACATTTTCCCCCTCGAGGCTGAGATCACTTTCACCCAACATTAAAAAACTACCAGCTTCAACTGATGACGTCACAATGGCTCGGCTAGCAGCGATCAGCTTCACTGAAGATTTCATCCTATTTTTCACCTTATTCGCGATTAAAGCTTTAAAAATGCCAACTTTCACAAGGTTTTTTTTACTGTTAAAAACAATCCTGCCGGCTTATAACACACTTCGATCCAATGTTGCGACACAGGAACACTCTGAACTTTTCACCTCACAGGAGGGGGAGGGCAAATTGCTGTTGCAACACGCAGGGCAAGTGTAACTGGGGGCCACGGGTAGGGAACGGGTGCGTTGAGGGGGTCTGCACTTGTCTAGTATCCACTATTTGCCCGAAGAAGTGTGGAGTTCCACATTCTAACTGCTGCCAGAGCTGTTTCCACAATACTCAGTGGCACAGAAACAGCCTCTTTTGACCAACTTGTCCGTGCCAAACAAAATGCCCCATCTAAAATAATCCCATTTGCACTGTGTGTGGCCCACAGTCCTTTTTTTTTTAAGTTTAGAGATTCACCATGGAAACAGGCCCTTCGGCCCACCGAATCCCACGCCAACCAATGATAGACAATAGACAATAGGTGCAGGAATAGGCCATTCGGCCCTTCAAGCCAGCACCGTTTTCACACTAGCTATCCCACTATGCTCTAGGTCTTGCCCCAAACATCTCCTTTGAAGGTCTTTAAAAAAAAATTTCCCCGAACAAAGTATTGAATGCCTGGAATGCTGGGCGTGGTGGTGGAAGCATTCATGAGACTTTTGGATAGGGACATGGATATGCAGGTAAGTGGGATACGGATCACGTGCAGGCAGCACCCGTGGTCAGGATCGAACCCGGGTCTCTGATATTGGAAGGCAGCAAATATATCGCTGCGCCACTGTGCCGCCATTAGACAGGTGGTTCAAGAAATGACAGATACAAAACAGACAGGAAAACTCAATGCTAGCATTTATTTCAAGAGGGCTTGTATACAAAAACAGGGATGTAATGCTGAGGCTCTATAAGGCGCTGGTCGGGCCGCATTTGGAGTATTGTGAGCAGTTTTGGGCACCGTATCTGAGGAAGGATGTGCCGGCTCTGGAGAGGGCGCAGAGGAGGTTTACAAGAATGATCCCAGGAATGAGTGGGTTAACATATGATGAGCGTTTGTCGGCACTGGGCCTGTACACGCTGGAGTTGGGGGGGGGGGGAGACATTTATCAGCCATGATTGAATGGCAGAGTAGACTTGATGGGTCAAATGGCCTAATTTTACACCCTATCACTTTTGACCACAGCAGCAGAATAGGATATGTGGAAATACAGTCGAAGTTTGGATAGAGGGAAAGAATGACAAGGTTTTCATTTTGAGTAGACATAACAGACAGATTGATGGAAATCAAGGACAGTACGCAAGAACTGTGTATGTCATTTGGCAAGATGGGCTGGGAAAGGAAAATAATTTGCTCACGAGGGCTCCATTATCTCAGCAGACACCACAGAAGCCACTGCTGATTACCCAGTCAGACATTGTCTCAATAGTCCCGTAAAATCTGGGCCGTTTGACAACCGTATGCCTTCATGGTGAAGTACACTCGAGCACTTAACAACTCCGGAGTCTGCTTGCATTTAACATTGTAACAGCAGCAGACAATCTACCATGGAAGTTTAAGTATAAGGAGTAGGCCATCTAGAACGGAGACGATGAAACACTTTTTCTCACAGAGAGTGGTGAGTCTGTGGAATTCTCTGCCTCAGAGGGCGTGGAGGCAGGTTCTCTGGATGCTTTCAAGAGAGAGCTGGATAGGGGAGAAGGCAGGAACGGGGTACTGATTGGGGATGATCAGCCATTGAATGGTGGTGCTGGCTCGGTGGGCCGAATGGCCTACTCCTGCACCTATTGTCTATTGGAAGCTCGTGTAGGCTTGATTGTGAGCAACTTAAAATGTATCAAGTCACTGTCTCCCCGTCTCCCCCCCCCCCCCCCCCCCCGCTTCTCCCCCCATGAAAGTCAGATTAAAAAAAGGTTTCAAGTCAGAGTAAGAGATAGAGTGTGGAAAAAAAAACACGCATATGCATTTATCCCATTCTCTTCATATTGGCTCCACGTGTTCAATTTGCCTCAAGATGCCATCGCCCACCTATACAGTGGGGGCACATTTGTGGCTAATACAATACGATTCGATAGAACTTTATTTATCCCAGGAGGGAAATTGATCTGCCAACAGTCATATAACACAAGATACACGAAATATGAAATTAAAGTGACGAGTGGAAAGGATTGGGGTTGTGTAAAGATTGGGCAGGGGGTAGGGTGGTCGGGGAAGGTTTAGTCTCAGTCTACCCCACAACAGAAGGGGGAGGAGTTGTACAGTTTGATAGCCACAGGGAAGAAGGATCTCCTGTGGCGTTCTGTGCTGCATCTTGGTGGGACCAGTCTGTTGCTGAAGGTACTCCTCAGGTTGACCAGTGTGTCCTCACCCCATTCTCCTGCCTTTACCCCATAACCCTCGACACCCGTACTGATCAAGATTCCAGCATCTGTATTTTCTTGCGTCTCAGATTGAGAACTTTGTCAATATTCACTCATATCTCCTGGGTATTATGGGGTTGGCTACGAAGCACAGGGCTGCTGCGTCACTGACACAACAGTCCCAGGATTGCTGTTTTCATGCAAGGATGACTGAGTCCATTAGTTTCAACAGCACAACAACAACCATATATGCACGCTTTTACTTGTCAGATGTCTCCCAAGCTGCAGGAGTTTCCCACCACATGACTGTCAAAGATGCTCACTGCAAGCAGAGCAATATTGGAGAAGCACGGTGGCGCAGCGGCAGAGTTGCTGCCTTACAGCGCCAGAGACGCAGGTTCAATCCTGACCACGAGTGCTTTCAGTTTTAGTGACACGCACCACGGGAACAAGCCCTTCAGCCCACCGTGTCTGCACGGACAAGCGATCCCCGCACACTAATACTACCGCACACTAGGGGCGACACAGTAAACAGTAAACTGAAAAACGAGATCAGAAGGGCAAAAACGGGGCCAAGAGATAGCTCTGGCGAGTACCATTAAGGACAATCCCAAAATCTATATTACTAAAAGTCTGTTCTTGACCGGTTTTGGCAATCTGTGCTGCGATTTCCGAGAGAACGCCGCCACCTACGTCCGTCATTTTTGGCCACCTTGCTCAGAGCCCCCCTCCGCCGCATGTGTGCCGAGGATTTTCCCCGTCGATGAAAATTGACAGATATTAATGATTTTACAAAATTCCCCATTCTCTCTGCTGCCCCTGCTGGCGGCAGGGGGGAGGGACTATAAAACCAGGAAGTGGTGTGCCTCAATTAGTGTCTGCAAGCTGGAGGAAGGCAGAGGGTCACGTTTCTCTGAGCTGTGAATAACACTGAACACATGTCTACTCAAATGCGTGTCCTTAGTGGTTCTAAAACGCTTGCAGAATGTGTCTATTGGTTCCAAAATGTTTGCAAAAAGGTTTTATTGGTTCTAAAATGTTTGAAAAGAGTGTCTCTTTTGGTTCTACAATGCTTGCAGAATGTGTCTTTTTTGGTTCTAAAATGTTTTTTAGGTTCTCCCTCCCCTTTCCTCGCCCCCCCCCCCCCCCCCCCTCCTCTCCCCCTTCCCTTCTTTTTTTTTTCTTCCCCCCACCATCCCTCTCCTAAAACCCCCTCCCATCCACACCCCTACCCTCCCTCCCCCCACCTCTCCCCCCTCCCCTCCCCCCCTCTTTCTCTCCGCCCATCCTCTTTCTCCCCTCCCTTTCTTCCTCCCCCCCCTCTTTCTCCCCCCCTCCTCCCTTTTCTCCCCCCCCTCTTTCTTCCCCCCCCCTCTTCCCCCCCCTCTTTCTCCCCCCCTCTTACCCCCTTCCCTCTTCCCCTCTCCTCCCTTCCTGCTCCCCACCTCACCCCCTCTCAGCACACCCTCAAGTTCAAGTTCAAGTGAGTTTATTGTCATGTGTCCCTGTATAGGACAATGAAATTCTTGATTTGCTTAAGCACACAGAAAATAGAAACATAGAAACATAGAAATTAGGTGCAGGAGTAGGCCATTCGGCCCTTCGAGCCTGCACCACCATTCAATATGATCATGGCTGATCATCCAACTCAGTATCCCGTACCTGCCTTCTCTCCATACCCTCTGATCCCCTTGGCCACAAGGGCCACATCTAACTCCCTCTTAAATATAGCCAATGAACTGGCCTCAACTACCCTCTGTGGCAGAGAGTTCCAGAGATTCACCACTCTCTGTGTGAAAATAGTAGGCATATTAGGCAATAGTAGGCAATAGTGTAAATAGTAGGCATTTACTACAAAACAGATAAATGTGTCCATATACCCTGATCTAAATATATGCACACATGAATAAATAACTGGTAAAGTGCAAATAACAGAAAGTGGTTATTAATAATCAGAGTTTTGTCCGAGCCAGGTTTAATAGCCTCTCTCTCTCCTCCCCTCCTTTCCCCCCTCACCCACCCTCCCTCTTATCCTCTTCTCCACCCCCTATCACTCTTGCCCCTCTCTCTGTGTCTCTGTCTCTCTCTCTCTGTCTCTGCCCCTACTCTCTCTGCCCTCACTCTCTACCCCCGCCCGCCCCCCGCCCCTCTAGATGTGACTGTAAGTTGGGGGCTATGCGTCAGTAGATAGGGTGGTTATGGGGTAAAAGGAGCAAATTAATAATATCAATATAATATTAAGGGGGTAATTAGCATAAGTGTGGGTGGGGGGGGGATAGTTAGTGTGTGTGACGCTGCGTGCCGCCCCCCCCCCCCCCCCCCCCCCACAACCGCACGTTGGGGGAACAGACCCAACGGGTCTGCACTTGGTCTAGTATGTTATAAATACATAAGGGGGGAAAAGGGTAAATGGAGAGATAGTGAGATCTCTCAGGAATCAAAGTGGTCACCTCTATGTGGAGCCACAGGAGATGGGCAAGGTGCTCAATGAGTATTAATCCTCTGTATTTAACGAGGAGAAAGACAGTAGGACGGAGAAACTTGGGGCAGTCAATGGAAGTGTCTTGAGAGCAGTCAGGGTTATCGTCGAAGAAATACTGAAGGTACTGTCGTGTTTGAAGGCAGACAAATCTCCGGGACCTGATCAGATATATCCGAGGGCATGGCGGGAAACTAGAGAGGAAATTGCAGGAGCCCTGGTTGAAATTTACGAGTCATCCTTAAATACAGGAGAGGTGCGGGACGACTGGAGGTTGGCAAATGTTGTGCCTCTTTTCAAGAAGGACTGCAGGGAAAATGCTGGGAACTATAGGCCGGTGAGCTTAACATCTGTAGTTGGTAAGTTACCAGAGAGCATTCTGAGGGATAGTTTATACGGGCATTTGGGTGGGCAAGGGATGATTAGGGATAGTCAGCATGGGTTTGTACGTGGGAGGTCCTGTCTCACAAATCTGATTGATTTTTTTGAAGACGTGAACAAAAAGGTCGATGAGGGCAGAGCTGTATCAACCATTCCTCTGCCCACCTGGCCAATCGATCCAGATCCTGCTGCAATCGTTCACAACCATCTTCACTATCTGCAAAACCACTCACCAAATCATAGATGTAAATGACAAACAGTAACGGGCTTAGCACCGAACCCTGAGGCCAATCACTAGTCACAGGCCTCCAGTCCGAGAAGTAACCTTCCACCATCACCCTCTGCTTTCTTCCACGGAGCCAATTTGCCATCCATTCAGCTATCTCTCCTTGGATCCCATGCGGTCTAACCTTCCAGAGCAGCCTACCATGCGGAACCTTGTTGAATGCCTTGCTGAAGTTTACAGTAGCTACCTCAGCAAATATGACAAAGGCCATCTATGGACCATCACCTTCACTGTTAAACGCAGAGACAGAAAAGCTCCACGGTACATCATATTTTCACAGCTGCACGCGCAGCCACTCACGCTCGTGCTTACCAATGCCTCTGTGAGCAACTCTGTTCTATGTTCAGTGGAAAACTTGAGGGTTTCAGACTTTTTCCCACTTCCTTTGCGAAAGGTCAGGTTGAATTCTGTGCCTTGCCCCTTGCCAACTGGACTGATGCTGCAGATATCTCCATAAGGCCACTGCAAAGGCAAGTTTTACATCGTTAATTCTACTTGGCTGGAGTTAAAACCAAACTTTAAAACTTTAATGGGCAGCATCTCTGGAGCGAAGGAATGGGTGACATTTCCGGGCTGAGACCCTTCTTCAGATTAAAGGGGGGGGGGGGGGGGTCTCGTAACGTCATCCATTCCTTCTCTCCACAGATTTATTGCCCGTCCCATTGAGCTACTCCAGCATTTTGTGTCCATCTTCGGTTTAAACCAGCATCTCCAGTACCTTCCTACACATTAAAATTGAATGTCTTTAGTTGCACTTAGGAGTTTGTTTTTACTAGTAATGGGGTTATTAATGTACAGTGAACCCTCATTATAACAGGCTTTAGAGGGGGAGGATGGTGTATGTTATTGTCAATTGTCCACTATAACTAATTTGAGGAAGGACATTCTTGCTATTGACGGAGTGCAGCGTAGGTTTACAAGGTTAATTCCCGGGATGGCGGGACTGTCATATGCTGAGAGAATGGAGCAGCTGGGCTGAGAGGGGATCTCATTGAAGGTTGAGAGGGGATCTCATTGAAACATATAAGATTGTTAAGGGTTTGGACACGCTAGAGGCAGGAAACATGTTCCCGATATTGGGGGAGTCCAGAACCAGGGGCCACAGCTTACGAATGAGGAGTAGGCCATTTAGAACGGAGACGAGGAAACACTTTTTCTCACAGAGAGTTGTGAGTCTGTGGAATTCTCTGCTCAGAGGGCGGTGGAGGCAGGTTCTCTGGATACTTGTCAAGATGGCGGCGCTGCCTTAGCAGCTGCGGCTCGCCTGCAGTCCGTTTGTTTTTTTCTTTTTTTTTGTTGTCCTGTTTTAGTTAATTTTTAGTTTATTAGGTTGTGTCTGTGTGTGTGGGTGGGGGGGGGAGAAACGTGTTTTTGGTCTCTTCCTTCGGGGGGATGCGACTTCTCTCGTCGTATCCCCGTCTCCGTCTCTGCCTGCGCCGAGGCCTAATAGCGGAGCTGGCGGCCTTGGAGCTGGGGCAACGTTCCAGCGGCATGGCAACCCGACCTCGGAGCTGTGGCGTTCCAGCGGCAGCGGTTACCCGACCTCGGAGCGCTTGGATTCAGCCGTGGGACTGACTTACTATCGCCCGGTGGGGTCACAACTTCCGAAGCCTGGATCGCCTCGGCACAGAGGGTGAATAAGGAGGGAAGAGGCAAAGACTTTAGGATTTTTGCCTTCCATCACAGTGAGGAGGTGCCTGGTGAACTCACTATGGATGTTAATTGGTGTTTATTATGTGTTTTGGTCATTTTTATTACATGTATGACTGCAAGGCAACAAAATTTTGTTCAGACTGAAGATGTTTGAATGACAATAAAGGCTACTTTGACTTTGACTACTTTCAAGAGAGAACTAGATAGGGCTCTTAAAAATAGCGGGGTCAGGGGATATGGTGAGAAGGCAGGAACCTGGTACTGATTGTGGATGATCAGCCATGATCACATTGAATGGCAGTGCTGGCTCGAAGGGGCGATTGGCCTACTCCTGCACCTATTGTCTATTGTCTATAATAGAGGAAGGGATTATCTTTGAATAAATTGTAGACACAAACAATTGCAGATAAACAAAAGGACACAAAGTGCTGGGTCAGGAAAAATGTCTGTGTCTGAAGAAGGGTTCCAACCCGAAACATCACCCAAACTTTTTCTCCAAACATGCTACCTGACCGCTGAGTTACTCCAGCACTTTGCATCTATCTTTGGTATAACTCAAGATCAACAGTTCCTTCCTCCATATCTGTGGAGAACATGGATAGGTGACGTTTTGCAGAGTGCTGGAGTAACTCAGTGGGTCAGGCAGCATCTGAGGAGAACATGGATAGGTGACATTTCACAGAGTGCTGGAGTAACTCAGCGGGTCAGGCAGCATCTGAGGAGAACATGGATAGGTGACGTTTCACAGAGTGCTGGAGTAACTCAGCGGGTCAGGCAGCATCTGAGGAGAACATGGAACAGAGAATCTAAAATGCGATGCAATACAATAGACCTGTACTTATCCCAGGAGAGTAATTGTTCTGCCAGCAGTCATAAAACACAAGATACGTGAAGCATGTAATTAAAGTGAAGTGGAAAGTCCAGGATTCAGGACGTACAAATATTGGAGGGGGGATGAGGGGAGGGGGGAGTCTGTCTACCCCACGACAGAAGGGGGTGGAGTTGTACAGTTTAACAGCCACAGGGAAGAAGGATCTCCTGTGGCGTTCTGTGCTGCATCCTGGTGGGACCAGTCTGTTGCTGAAGGTGCTCCTCAGGTTGACCAGTGTGTCATGGAGGGGGGTGAGCTGTATTGTCCAGGGCGCTCCACAGTTTGAAGAGCATCCTCCCCTCAGAGACGACCTCCCATGAATCCAACTCCGACTCCGCCCCCAGGACGGAGCCGGCCTTCCCGATGAGTTTATTGATCCTGTTGGCGTCCGCAGCCTTCGCCCTGCTATCCCAGCACACGGCAGCGAAGAAGTTGGCGCTGGGCATCTGGTCATAAATGGTGCCACGGTAAAGGGCAAGTTAATGACACAGCCACACCTCACTGGTGACCCTCAGATTATCTTTGATCGGACTTTACCTTATCATGGATCGATGCACTGTGAATTAGGGGGAATTAGAATGCGCTTAGATGCACTTAGAATAAAGGGGAGGCCATTTAAGACTGAGGTGAGAAAAAACTTTTTCACCCAGAGAGTTGTGAATTTGTGGAATTCCCTGCCACAGACGGCAGTGGAGGCCAAATCACTGGATGGATTTAAGAGAGAGTTAGATAGAGGTCTAGGGGCTAGTGGAATCAAGGGATATGGGGAGAAGGCAGAAACGGGTTATTGGTTGGGGACGATCAGCCATGATCGCAATGAATGGCAGTGCTGGCTCGAAGGGCCGAATGGCCTCCTCCTGCACCTATTTTCTATGTTACACTGTGGCACAGCGGTAGAGTTGCTGCCTTACAGAACTGACATGATTGTAATCATGTGTCGTCTTTCCGCTGACGGGTTAGCACGCAACAAAAGCTTTTCACTGTACCTCGGTACACGTGACAATAAACTAAACAAAAGAGATAGGCACAAAAAGCTGGAGTGACTCAGCGGGACAGGCAGCATCCATGGAGAGGAGGAATGGGTGATGTTTCGAGTCGAGACCCTTCTTCAGTTTAAAGGGATGTTTATCATTTCCGAAGTGCGGCACAGTGGTGCAGCGGTAGAGTTACTGCCTTACAGCGCTACAGGCCCCAGTTCGATCCCGACTACGGGCGCTGTCTGCACGGAGTTTATACGTTCTCCCCGTGACCCTCGTGGGTTTTCTCCGAGATCTTTGGTTTCCTCCAGCACTCCAAAGACGTGCAGGTTTGTAGGTTGATTGGCTTCAGGCTTGCGTTTTATATACTTGGTTTCTGTGTCAATTGTCCCTAGTGTATGTAGGCGTGTGCTAATGAGCGGTGGTCAGCGCTGACTCGGTGGGCCGAAGGGCCTGTTTCTGCGCCGTTTCTCGACACTAAAACAAATATCGTCGATATAACTTACAGCTCCAAAGCAGGTCAGCAAAGTGTTTAAGAAGGAACTGCAGATGCTGGACAAAAGTGCTGGTGAAACTCAGCGGGTGCTGCAGCATCTATGGAGCGAAGGAAATAGGCAAGGTTTCAGACCGAAACGTTGCCTATTTCCTTCGCTCTATAGATGCTGCTGCACCCGCTGAGTTTTTCCAGCACTTTTGTCTACCAGGTCAGCAAAGTGTCAGGAATATAACCATATATGGCTCGTCTCCAGTTGGTTCAGAATGCTGCTGCTCGCCTTTTAACAGGGACTCAAAAGAGGGAGCACATATCGCCAATTCTGGCCTCCCTACACTGGCTCCCGGTGCACTTTCGAGTTCATTTTAAGATACTGTTATTTGTTTTTAAATCTCTGAATGGGCTCGCCCCGCCTTACCTCTCTGAGCTGCTCCACCCATACGCTCCTGCCCGGTCCCTCAGGTCAGCTGGTCAGCTGCTCCTGGAGGTACCGAGGTCTAGTCGGAGGCTCAGAGGGGATGGAGCCTTCCTGTTGCTGCTCCGGCACTCTGGAACACCCTGCTGTTGCACATCAGACAGGCCCCCTCACTGTCCATCTTCAAATCCAGTGTTAAAACACATTTGTACTCCCTGGCTTTTGACCATGCCTGAGGCTTTGCTTCTGTTTGTGGTGTTTTTGATGTTTCTATATTTTGCATGTCTTTTCCTACTATTTCTTTTGATTGTTATTTTTGGTGTGTATTAACTTTTTTGTCAATGATTAGTGATGTACAGCACTTTGCTGCAGCTATGTTTGTTTTTAAAGTGCTCTATAAATAAAATTATTATTATTATTATTTTATTATGATTCATTACCTGATTAGTAACTTCAAGGGTGCTGGGATTGTAGGTAGTCACGGCGTGCGAGCCGACGGAAAACACTCGCTTGTACCTGAAAGGGGAAATAAAACAAACATGGGTAACAAGAGGAATAAGGCACTTCGAATTCTGCACACTTCTAGCTTTACTTTGAACAAATCATTTTAAATTAGACACTTCACAGTCCAAGCATTTAATTGAATAATTAAATTACTGAATGAGCACCTGAGGGGAAAGAAAAATCAAATACAATTTTTTTCTTGACATGTTTGAGCAAACTTCATATTAGAGGGCAGCGGCAGAGTTGCTGCCTTACAGCACCAGAGGGTTTTCTCTGGGTGCTCCGGTTTACTCCCACAGGAGAAGGTGCAGGAATGGCCAGCACCGCCATTCAATGTGAGCATGGCTGATCATCCCCAATCAGTACCCCGTTCCTGCCTTCTCCCCATATCCCCTGACGCCGCTATTTTTAAGAGCCCTATCTAGCTCTCTCTTGAAAGTATCCAGAGAACCGGCCTCCACCGCCCTCTGAGGCAGAGAATTCCACAGACTCACCAGTCTCTGTGAGAAAAAGTGTTTCCTCGTCTCCGTTCTAAATGGCTCACTCCTTATTCTTAAACTGTGTGGCCCCTGGTTCTGGACTCCCCCAACATCAGGAACATGTTTCCTGCCTCTAGCGTGTCGAAACCCTTAACAATCTTATATGTTTCAATGATATCACCTCTCATCCTCCTAAACTCCAGAGTATACAAGCCCAGCCGCTCCATTCTCTCAGCATACGACAGTCCCGCCATCCCAGGAATGAACCTTGTGAACCTACGTTGCACACCCTCAATAGCAAGAATGTCCTTCCTCAAATTAGGGGACCAAAACTGCACACAATACTCCAGGTGTGGTCTCACTAGGGCTCTGTACAACTGCAGAAGGACCTCTTTGCTCCTATATTCAATTCCTCTTGTTATATAGGCCAACATGCTATTCGCTTTCTTCACTGCCTGCTGTACCTGCATGCTTACTTTCATAGACTGATGTACAAGGACCCCCAGACCCCGTTGTACTTCCCCTTTTCCCAACTTGACGCCACTTAGATAGTAATCTCCCTTCCTGTTTTTGCTACCAAAGTGGATAACCTCACATTTATCTGGATTAAACATCATCTGCCATACATCAGCCCACTCCCCCAACCTGTCCAAGTCACCCTGCATCCTCATAGCATCCTCCTCGCAGTTCACACTACCACCCAGCTTTGTGTCATCTGCAAATTTGCTAATGTTACTTTAAATCCCTTCATCCAAATCATAGATGTATATTGTAAATAGCTGCGGTCCCAGCATCGAACCTCAGGTTTGGAGTGATGTGGACCAAACAAGGGCAGGTGGGACTAGGGTCGCTGTGGGCATGTTGGGCCGAAAGGCCTGTTTTCGCACTGTATCACTCTATTAAAAATAGCGGAATCAGGGGATATGGGGAGAAGGCAGGAACAGGATACTGATTGGGGATGATCAGCCATGATCACATTGAATGGCGGTGCTGGCTCGAAGGGCCGAATGGCCTACTCCTGCACCTATTGTCTATTGCCTATGACACCAAAGCCGTGCAGGTTTGCAGGTTAATTGGCTGGGTACAAATGTAAATTGTCGTGTGTGTGTGTGTGTGTGTGTGTGTGTGTGTGTGTGTGTGTGTGTGTGTGTGTGTGTGTGTGTGTAGGGATAGTGTTAATGTGCAGGGATCGCTGTTCGGTGCTGACTCAGTGGAGCAAAGGGCCTGTTTCTGCGGTGTATCTCTAAAATAAACTAAACTACACTGAGATAAGAGACTAGTGCTGGAAATCCCGCCCTGAAGCTGTACAATTTCATAATCTTTTCATAACAGATGTGATACTTGGTGCGTGAAGCACCTTCAGACGCAGTTTTTACTTTCATATTTATTCATGTTACCCCGTTGCTGGCGGGTGCACGCTGCGACTAAGCAGACTATTTCTGAACTCTTATTGATTACTGTTTAGCATTAAATATTAACCAATACTATCCGATAACATTTTCTCTCTCCACCAGTCCCTCTTCCCTCCCCTCACAGAATAACTTCTTTCTATCGACGCTTCCAAAACAGCTTTTTCCCCTGCCAAGCTGCTCGTTTCGTTTCATTTACAAATTGTTATTTTGAACAGAATCAGTACAGCACAGAAACTGGCCCTTCGGCCCACAACCTTTGTGCCGACCATGATGCCAGCTGATCTCATCTGCCTATTGAGGGAGTGCAGCGTAGGTTTAGGGCCCTAGTGAGACCACACCTTGAGTATTGTGTGCAGTTTTGGTCTCCAAATTTGAGGAAGAACATTCTTGCTATTGAGGGAGTGCAGCGTAGGTTTACAAGGTTAATTCCCGGGATGGCGGGACTGTCGTATGCTGAGAGAATGGAGCGGCTGGGCTTGTACACTCTGGAGCTTAGAAGGATGAGAGGCAATCTTATTGAAACATATAAGATTGTTAATGGGTTTGGACACGTTAGAGGCATGAAACATGTTCCCGATGTTGGGGGAGTGCAGAACCAGGGGTCACAGTTTAAGGTTTCCTTTTCTCCAGAGATGCCGTCAGACCCACTGTGTTACTCCAGCTTTCTGTGTCTCTCTTCGATGTAAACCAACATCTGCAGTTCCTTCCTACACAGTTCATGACAAATGTATAACTTGTGAACTTGTATGGGATAAAGAGGCAGAGATCAGCCATGATTGAATGGCGGAGTAGGCTCGATGGGCCGAATGGCCTAATTCTACTCCTATAACTTGTGAGCAGTTCAGGACTGCGCTGTGGTTGTGGTCGGATGGTTCCATGGTCTGATGACGGCTGGGAAGAAACTGTCCCTGAATCTGGAGGTGTGCGTTTTAACACTTATGCTATGCTCGCCCTTTACAAGATCGCTTCTATGGCACTGCCTGCAATATACGTATTGCCGATATGATTTCCAAGGGAACATTCTCTAACTGATTCACGTTCACTCAAGCAATTCTAGTAATCAAAATGTCAATCCTGAGGAAATAAAAAAGATATTTGAGCACTTAGGCAAATGGATTGGAAGGTCCTCATTTCAAGAAAATTGGATTAAACCACAATATCAATCTGCATCCTGCTTAATGCAAACTTACCTTGGTTTACAATGTTATTTCGCGAAAATATAGCTTGGGCAAATCAATCATTGGTTTAAAAAAAAAACAAGAATGCTCTTAGTGGTCACGGTGGCGCAGCGTTTGATCTGGTGTTTTGTTGGTTCACATGCTTGATCAATGGTGTTTTATCATTAATGTTTTATTATTATTAATGTTTAGCGTTTTCTGAGTCATTCGTAACTGTCACTGTATGTCATGTTGTTACTTGTGGGCAAATTCCTTGTTTGTGAATACTTGGACAATAAACTTACTTACTTAGAGTTGCTACCTTACAGCCAATGCAGCGCCGGAGACCCGGGTACGATCCCGACTACGGGCGCGGTCTGTACGGAGTTTGTACGTTCCCCCCGTGACCTACGTGGGATTTCTCCGAGATCTCTAGGGGGCGCCGTCCTGTGTGGTATGGCTGCCCAGCCTGCAGCTGTTCATTTTTGGAGTTCTAGTCTTTTTTATGTGGTGGGGCGGGGGGGGGGGGGGAAACTACTTTTCAGGGTCCCTACCTGGTCGGAGAGGCAGCTTTTCTCCGGGCTGCTCTTTCGACCCGTCCTTGCGGCCTACCAGCGGGCCTGGAGCGACGTTTCCTGAGGGGACCGCCCAGTATCTCGGCTTCGGCGGCACAGCGCTGGAGCGCTATTGCGGAGCGGGCGATGCCTTGTCCGGGTCGCCGCGCAGGAGCTCCGGTGAGCTGAAAACCGCCGATGAAACATCGCGGAGCTGCGGAGCGGCCAGCTGCGGGAGGCGGCGCTGACCTTAAACATCTGGAGCCTGGGATCTCTCGCTGAGACCGCCAGTGGTGGAGCTCCATCCGGCGCGGCCTTGTTGGCTTCGGAAGCCGCGGTCTCCAGTAAGGGAAGCGGCCATTCCAGGTGTTCCCATGCCACTGAGAGAATTCTCCCGGCGCCGGAGCACCATCACCCGGCGAGAACGGCCTGGAACATCGGGCCTCCGTGGAGGCAACTGTGGAGGCCTCAATAGGCCCGACTATGGGTGGACAAGGATATGGGGACTGGACTTTGTGCCTTCCCTCATAATGGGAACCATTGTGGGGGGTGTTTTAATGTTTAAATCTCTTATTACTGTTTTGTCTGTATTCTTTCTTTATGTGCTGCATTGGCAAGAAGCATTTCACTACACCTAGGTGTATGTGACCAATAAAATAACCTTTGAACCTTTGGATCTTCTGTTAACTCCCACACTCCAAAGACGTGCAGGTTTGTAGGTTAATTGGCTTGGTAAATGTAAATATTGTCCCTAGTGTAGGTGTAGGATAGTGTTAATGTGCGGGGATCGCGGCTGGTCGGCGCAGAGTTTCTCTAAACAAAACTAAACTAAATATTAACTAATTCATGGCAAAAATGCAACAATAAACCCTGGGGGTTTACCTCCATTTTACCATCTACCAGAACCATCTTCGCTACCGTGTGCCGGGGCAGCAGGGCAAAGGCCATTGAGTCCAACAGGATCAACAAACCGGCTCCGTCCTGGGGGCCGAGATGGAGTTGGATTCATGGGAGGTCGGCTGCGGAGCATCCTGGACAATACAGCTCACCCCCTCCATGACACACTGGTCAACCTGAGGAGCTCCATCAGCAACAGACTGGTCCCACCAAGATGCAGCACAGAACGCCACAGGAGATCCTTCTTCCCTGTGGCTATCAAACTGTACAACCCCTCCCCATTCTGTTGTGGGGTAGACCGACTCCTCTCACCCTCCCCTCCCAATCTTTACTAATTTATTCATTCATTCATTGCCGTTGAAAACATAAGCGACGCATTGGCGCTGGTTTCCGACGGGAACGGAGACGGACGCACCACACATCTCTGTCCTCCAGTTCCTGCGGACCTCTGCCGTTGGAAGTACAGGATTTTTGTGTGTGTGTGTGTGGTTTATCGTCACCCCTTACAATGCCGTGTACGACAGTGATCGTAACTTCTACTGAAGTGTGGACGGCCGTTGGCCCGCGAGGAGCTCATCCGCCCTTTGACAGGTCTTGTTTTTGGTCCTGCTGGGGGTCCACAGCCCCCTCCTCACCTGGCAAACCAAGTGGGGGGGGGAGGCAGTTTAGTCGCCGACTATCCGACCATGGAGCAAGAGGCACAGGATTACATGGTACCCGTGGCGGGGGGGGAACTCCTCCCGACCTGTCCTTCACTCATGAAGAAGGTTCTCGACCCTAAACGTCACCTATTTCCTTCGCTCCAAAGATGCTGCCTCACCCGCTGAGTCTCTCCAACATTTTTGTCCACCTTAAATCGTTCCAGCATCTGCAGTTCTTTCTTAAACATTTACTCATCCCCAATCCTTTCCACTCGTCACTTTAATTTCATGTTTCTTGTGTTTCATCAATTTCCCTCCTGGGATAAATAAAGTTCTATCGTATTGTCCAAGGTCACTGGAATTGTGGCATGAAATATTCATAAACCATTAAGCCCCGTTTCAGGAATTAAATATGTCCATCATTTATGCACTTAATTTGTATGTCCGAGTCAAACCGCACGGACACAAGCCGTTCAGCCCAACGAGTGCATGCAACCAGGATGCTCGTCCCATTAACCCATGCTGCTCCCAACCTTTGCTCACCATGTACCCGCTGAAAAGTCCCTTAAATGTCATAGACCCTGCCTCAACGACCTCCTCTGCCATTTAATCGGGATGCATCGTAGCTTGGTTTGGGAACAGCTCCATCCAAGACCGCTAGAAATTGCAGTGAATTGTGGACGCAGCCCAGACCATCGCACAAACCAACGTCCCCTCCCATCGACTCCATTAAGGTCATACATAATAGGAGCACAATTAGCCATTCGGCCACTCAAGTCTACACCATTCAATCATGGTTGATCTATCCCACTCTCCTGCCTTCTCCTCATATCCCGACACCCGCACTAATCAAGAATCTATCTATCTCTGCCACTCTATCCAGGCCTTTCACTTTGGTAAGTTTCAATGACGTTTTTCTTCTCTCCCCCCCCCCCCCCTCTTCTCCTAAACTCCAGCAAGTACACGCCCAGTGCCTTCAAAAGCTAATCATAGGTTAAACAACTCATTCCTGGGATCTTTCGCGTAAACCTCCTCTGCACATCATTCCTCAGATATGGTGTCTAAAATTCTTCACAACATTCCAAATGCGGCCATGGCTGACCATGGGTGTCTCCAGGGTTGGAGGACGCCCTGTGCGTGACTTTGTTTAACGTGGGGAGACTGATGCACAGACAGCCACCACACGGTCCTTGACAGATCTGGGTCAGGATCCAGTGGCATGGAGTCCAAGACGACCGGAGACCCTTTTCTGCTGCAGCCTTCATCCGCCTTCCCAGCCGTTGTGACGCTCCACTAAAGTCAGCCATCGTCCTCCGCCTGTTCCACCGTTGAGGTCTTGGTCGGATTGGCTCTTTGTCAGAGACCTCCCCCTCGACCTTACCGCCATGGGTGGCCCTACCAGGAGCACAGCTCCAAACGGCATCACTCTCAAGGCCACACAAGTTATTGCTAGCAATAACTAATAATAAATCAAACGGAACTAAAAAAAAAACTGAACTAAGTTGCCCCAGCGAATGAGGAAAAGCAGGAGTGATGACTAAACAACATTTTCCACTGAGATAACAGATAATGAGCAGAATAGCCAGTGGCCTCTTGTGTGGCAAGATTGTCACATTATATTCAGGCACTCACTAGTTTCCTTTCCCTCTTTCAGCTCAAGCACTTGCGCAATTACCAAAAAGGATCCGAAGCGTTGTTTAAATTGCACTTTAAATCGATGTTGATTGAAAGAGAGTGCACAACTGGAAAGCAACGAGACAGACATATGCTGACGCATGGAGTAACGCTGGGAACTTTCAGCAGCTTAATGTAGTGCTGGGAAATGAAGCCATATATTGGTCAGCATTCGAGACCAGCTTCCTCTTTCTCCTCCCCCTCCCTCCCTACAATTACCCTACAATTTTGAAGTCTGAAGAAGGGTTTCGGCCCGAAACGTTGCCTATTTCCTTCGCTCCATAGATGCTGCTGCACCCGCTGAGTTTCTCCAGCACTTTTGTCTACCTACAATTCTTCATAGGACTGGCCTCAAATAGCTGCCTTGACCAAATGGAGATATTCACTAACAATTAATCAGAAAAAAACATTAGACTCTTTATGTCAATAGACAATAGGTGCAGGAGTAGGCCATTCGGTCCTTCGAGCCAGCACCGCCATTCAATGTGATCATGGCTGATCATCCCCAATCAGTACCCCGTTCCTGCCTTCTCCCCATATTCCCACGACTCCGCTATTTTTAAGAGCACCATCTAGCTCTCTCTTGAAAGCCTCCAGAGAACTGGCCTCCACCGAATTCCACAGACTCACCACTCTCTGTGAGAAAAAGTGTTTCCTCGTCTCCGTTCTGAATGGTTTACTCCTTATTCTTAAACTGTGTGTCCCCTGGTTCTGGACTCCCCCAACATCGGGAACATGTTTCCTGCCTCTAGCGTGTCCAAACCCTTAACAATCTTGTATGTTTCAATGAGATACCGTCTCATCCTGTCAAAACCACACTTGTGTTCGAGCCTACATGCTGCGTAGTTTAATTATATTAAACCAGGGGTTGAAGGAGCAATTCAATTTAATCTTGCACCCCGCAATTCATATCTCATATTTCCCTACTGTGCAAACATTGGAACAAAACATTGGTGACCCTCAGACTATCTTTGATTGGACTTTGCTGGCTTTACCTTGCACTAAACGTTATTCCAATATCATGTATCTACACACTGTAAACGGCTCGATTGTAATCATGTAGTGTCTTTCCGCTGACTGGTTAGCACGCAACAAAAGCCTTTCACTGTACCTCGGTACACGTGACAATAAACTAAACCAGAAAATGTCAGCACGGGAACAGGCCCATCGGCCCACAATGTCTGTGTCGAACATGATGCCAAGCTGAACTCATTTCCTCTGCCTGCACGCGATCCGTATCCCTCCATATGCATGTGCCTATTTAAACACCACTATCGTATCTGCCTCCACCACCCGTGGTGATGCATCCCAAGCACCCTCCACCATGTGGAAAAACAAATTTGCCCCACACATCTTTAAAAACAATAGCCCTTTGCCTCAAAGCCACATCCTGTAGTCTTTGACACTTCCACCCTCGGGGAAAAGAACTGACCGCCTAGCCGATCTATGCCTCACAATTTTATATATTACTATCAGATTTATTTTTAGATTAGATTAGATCCTTTATTTGTCATTCAGGCCTTATGGTGTGAACGAAATGTAGTTGCCTGCAGCCATTCATGTAATTATAAACAACAAAACACACAATAAACACAAATTAACACCCACCACACACAGTGAGTTCACCAAGCACCTCCTCACTGTGATGGAGGCAAAATCTTAGGGTTACTGTCTCTTCCCTCCTCTTCTCCCTCTGCGCTGAGGCGATACCCCACCGGGCGATGGTCATTCAGTCCCGCGGCTCACCGAGCTCCGCGAACGGGCCGGTTCAAACACCGCGGCCTAGGGTGGTCGAAGTTGCCGCCCTCCAGTCCAGCGGGCGCAGCTGTTGCCGCGGGAGCTCCGGAAAATAGGCACCAGCCTGTGACCTGCGAGCTCCCGACGATGTCGTCCATTGGCCCGCGGCTGAGCCCCGGATTCAGGTCGCCACCGGAGCACCGTCTCCGCCCCGAGCCGTACCAGCCCCGAGTCGTGCCGCTGCCATCGGAGCGTCTCAGCCCCGAGCCCCCACCCCACCGGAGCGCTGAGTCGTGCCGCTGCCCGAACGCCGCCACAGCCCGAAGACGGCCAGCCTCGCGTTGGTGAGTCTTGGCTGGCTCTGCCTCCGGAGTCTCGAGGTCGGTCGCAGGTTGGAGGCTGCCAGCTCCGCCATTAGGCCTCAGCACAGACGGAGGCAGAGAAGGGGGATACGACACGAAGGTCGCATTCCCCCGAAGGGAGAGACAGAAAGCCCTGTTTCACCCCCCACACACACATATAAGACAACCTAGTAACCAAAAATTTAACTAAACAAGACAAAAAAATATATGGACTTCAGTGAGGCATTTGACAAGGTTCAAAATGGTAGGCTGCTCTAGAAGGTTAGATCGCATGGGATCCAAGGAGAGATAGACATGGACATAGACATAGAAAATAGGTGCAGGAGCAGGCTATTCGGCCCTTCGAGCCTGCACCGCCATTCAATATGATCATGACTGATCATCCAACTCAGTTTCCTGTACCCGTCTTCTCTCCATACCCCCTGATCCCTCTAGCCACAAGGGCCATATCTAACTCCCTCTTAAATAAACTGGCCTCAACTACCTTCTGTGGCAGAGAGTTTCAGAGATTCACCACTATCTGCGTGAAAAATGTTTTTCTCACGCAGTTGAATGGATAGAAAATTGGCTTCATGGAAGGAAGCAGAGGGTGATGGTGGAAGGTTGCTTCTCGGGCTGGAGGCCTGTGACTAATGGTGTGCCTCAGGGTTCATATGGTCATAAGTGATAATAGTAGAATTAGGCCATTCGGCCCATCAAGTCCTCTCAACCATTCAATCACGGCTGATCTATCTTTCCCTCCCAACCCCCATTCTCCTGCCTTTTCCCCCATAACCTCTGACACACGTAGAGGAACCTACCTATCTCTGCCTTAAAAATATCAACTGAATCGTTCGGTGCTGGGCTCGTTACTGTTTGTCATCTACATCAATGATTTGGATGACAACAGCAAGATCAGCAAGTTTGCTGATGATACAAAGGTGAGTGGTTTTGCAAATAGTGAAGATGGTTGAAGTAATTTAATGCAGAAAAATGTAAGAAGTTGCATTGCAATGAATTGAATAGAATAAATATTAGCCAAATATGTTTACATGCAAGGAATTTGCCCGTGGTGCTTTGCTCACAAGTAACAACACGATATACTGTAGACAATTCAAATTAAAATATTATAAAACTTAAACATGTGAAGAATAAAATAAAATGAAGTCTAACAAGGGCAGGATCTACACAGTGAATGGTAGGGCTCTGGGGAGTGTTGTAGAGCAGAGGGATCTAGGAGTACAGGTGCATGGTTCCTTGAAGGTCGAGTCACAGGTAGATAAGGTGGTCAAAATGGCTTTTGGCTCTTTGGCCTTCAACAGCCAGAGCATTGAGTATAGAAGTTGGGAGGTCATGTTGCAGTTGTATATGAAGTTGGTGAGGCAATATTTAGAGTATTGTAGGTACACAAAAATGCTGGAAAAACTCAGCGGGTGCAGCAGCATCTATGGAGCGAAGGAAATAGGCGACGTTTCGGGCCGAAGCCCTTCTTCAGACTGATGGGGGGGGTGGGAGGGGGGGAGAAGGAAGGAAAAAGGGAGGAGGAGCCGCCCGAGGGCGGGGGGGGGGGGGGGGGGGATGGGAGGAGACAGCTCGAGGGATAAGGAAGGGGAGGAGACAGCAAGGGCTAGCAAAATTGGGAGGATTCAATGTTCATGCCAACGGACGTAAGCAAACCCAGGCGGAATATGAGGTGCTATTCCTCCAATTTCCGGTGTTTCTCACTCTGGCAATGTAGGAGACCCAGGACAGAGAGGTCGGATTGGGAATGGGAGGGGGAGTTGAAGTGCTGAGCCACCGGGAGGTCAGCATGGTTATTGCGGACTGAGCGGAGGTGTTCGGCGAAACGATCGCCCAACCTCCGCTTAGTCTCCCCGATGTAAATCAGTTGACATCTAGAGCAGCGGATGCAGTAGGTGAGGTTGAAGGAGATACAGGTGAACCTTTGTCGCACCTGGAACGACTGCTTGGGACCTTGAATGGAGTCGAGGGGGGAGGTGAAGGGACAGGTTTTGCATTTCTTGCGGTTGCAACGGAAGTGTCCGGGGAGGGGGTGGTACGGGAGGGAAGGGAAGAATTGACAAGGGAGTTGCGGAGGGAGCGGTCTTTGTGGAAGGCAGACATAGGGTGAGATGAGAATATGTGGCGAGTGGTGGGGTCACGTTGGAGGTGGCGGAAATGGCGGAGGATTATTTGTTATATTTGCCGGCTGGTGGGGTGAAAGGTGAGGACCAGGGGGACTCTGCCCTATTTGCGAGTGCGGGGATGGGGAGAGAGAGCAGTGTTGCGGGGTATGGGTGAGTTTTTGTCTTTGCCATATTGCCGTATAGAGTATTGTGTTCAGTTCTGGGCACCGTGTTATAAGAAAGATGTTGTCAAGCTGGAAAGGGTACAGAGAAAATTCATGATATGGTAAATGGTAGGGAATTGAAGAATTTAGGTGAACAGAGGGATCTGGGAATAACTGTGCACAGTTCCCTGAAAGTGGAATCTCATGTAGATAGGATGGGTTAAAGAAAGCTTTTGGTGTGCTGGCCTTTATAAATCAGAGCATTGAGTATAGAAGTTGGGATGTAATGTTAAAATTGTACAAGGCATTGGTGAGGCCAATTCTGGAGTATGGTGTACAATTTTGGTCGCCTAATTATAGGAAGGATGTCAACAAAATAGAGAGAGTACAGAGGAGATTTACTAGAATGTTGCCTGAGTTTCAGCAACTAAGTTACAGAGAAAGGTTGAACAAGTTAGGGCTTTATTCTTTGGAGCGCAGAAGGTTAAGGGGGGACTTGATAGAGGTTTTTAAAATGATGAGAGGGATAGACAGAGTTGACGTGGATAAGCTTTTCCCACTGAGAGTAGGGAAGATTCAAACAAGGGGACATGACATGAGAATTAAGGGACTGAAGTTTAGGGGTAACATGAGGGGGAACTTCTTTACTCAGAGTGGTGGCTGTGTGGAATGAGCTTCCAGTGAAGGTGGTGGAGGCAGGTTCGTTTTTATCATTTAAAAATAAATTGGATAGTTATATGGATGGGAAGGGAATGGAGGGTTATGGTCTGAGCGCAGGTATATGGGACTAGGGGAGAATACGTGTTCGGCACGGACTAGAAGGGTCGAGATGGCCTGTTTCCGTGCTGTAATTGTTATATGGTTATATGGTTATGAGGATGATGCCAGGATTAGAGGGTGTGAGCTATAGGCAGAGGTTGAGTTGGCTGCGACTCTATTCCTTGGAGCGCAGGAGGATGAGGGGCGATGTTATAGGGGTGTATAAGATCATGAGAGGAATAGATCGGGTAGATGCTCAGAGTAGGTGAATCGAGGACAAGAAGACGAAGGACATAGGTTTGTGAAGGGAAAAAGATTAAATAGGAATCTGAGGGGTAACTTTTTCCACACAAAGAGTGGTGGGTGTATGGAACAAGCTGCCAGAGGAGGTAGTTGAAGAAACAGTTAGACAGGTACATCGATAGGGAAGGTTTTGAGGGATATGTACCAAATGATGGCAGGTGGGACTAGTGTAGCTGGTCAGTGTGTGCAAGTTGGGCCGAAGGGCCTGTTTCCACATTTCCACACATACAGTCATTAAGCTGGAATGGGTGCAGAGAATATTTATGAGGATTTTCCAAGGATTTGAAGGGCTGAGCCAGAGGTGAAAACCTCCCAACCTGGTGCCAAGGCAAACTCTCTCGCAATGACAGCAAGAAAACAGAGACTGTGATCGATCTCAGGAAGCAAAGCGGTACACAAACATTGACAACAATGTCGGGATGGTTGATAGGTTCAGGTTCTTGGTTTCTTGGTCCTCCAAAATATTCCAAATGGAATTTAAACTGGAGGTGGTGAAGGGAGGGCTTAAGCCAGAAAGGGTTATTGGGAAGAAAGAGCTACTTTAAATTTAGTTGCATCTGGTTGGGTAACTATAGTTGGGTGGAGATTATTCCATGCTTTAATTGTGCGGGGGAAGAACAAATTGCTGTACACATCTGTATTTGTAGCTGGGATCACAAATTGGATCGAATGCCCTCGTCTGCTCCTAATTGGTTTGGGTTTGGTGTAGGTCTTGTAGTCTATGTCGAGCTGGCCATGTAACATTTTGTAAAAACAGGTCAAACGGTGAGCTTCACGTCTGTCTTGGAGAGGGTTCCACCCCAGAGAATTCAGAAGTTTGGAGACACTTGCTTCTCTCTCATAGGTGTTAGTAACAAATCGAGCTGTCTGTCTTTGGACACGTTCGATGGAAGAAATGTTTTTATTTGTGTATGGGTCCCATGCTGCAGGTTCTTAGGAATACGTATCCTCAGCAATTTGTCCTGGACCAGTCACATCAAAGCAAATGGCCAGGAAAGCTCACTAATGACTCGACTTCCTTGGAAAGCTTTGGAAGTCTGGCATGCTCCCAACAACTCTCACCAACGTCTGCAGATGCACGTGGAAAGCATTTTGTTGGGATGCATCACCGCTTGGTTTGGGACTGCAAAAAATTGTAGAGAATTGTGGACGCAGCCCAGACCACCACCCAATCCAACCTCCCTTCCATCGACTCCATCTGCACCTCATGCTGCTGCCTCGGCAAGGCCAGTGGCATAATCATTGGACAATTTGCACCCCACTCACACCCTCTTCCATCCGGCAAGAGGTACATAAGTTTGAAAACACACACCTCCAGTTCGGGGACATTCTCTTCCCAACTGTTATCAGACAACTGACCTCCCATCCATCTCATTGGAGACTTTCAAACTATCTTTAATTGTTTTTTCCTGGACTTTATCTTGCACTAAACATTATACCCTTTATCCTGTGTCTGTACACTGTGGACGGCTTGATTGTAATCATGTTTAGTCTTTCCGCTGACTGGATAGTACGCAACCCTACAGAGCCCTAGTGAGACCACACCTGGAGTATTGTGTGCAGTTTTGGTCTCCTAATTTGAGGAAGGACATTCTTGCTATTGAGGGAGTGCAGCGTAGGTTTACAAGGTTAATTCCCGAGATGGTGGGACTGTCATATGCTGAGAGAATGGAGCAGCTGGGCTTGTACAATCTGGAATTTAAAAGGATGAGAGGATATCTCATTGAAACATATAAGTTTGTTAAGGACTTGGACACACTAGAGGCAGGAAACATGTTCCTGATGTTGGGGGAGTCCAGAACCAGGGGCCACAGTTTAAGAATAAGGAGTAAGCCATTTAGAACAGAGACGAGGAAACACTTTTTCTCACAGAGAGTGGTGAGTTTTTGAATTCTCTGCCTCAGAGGGCGGTGGGGGCAGGTTCTCTGGATGCTTTCAAGGGAGAGCTAGATAGGGCTCTTAAAAATACCGGAGTCAGGGTATATGGGGAGAAGGCAGGAACGGGGTACTGATTGGGGATGATCAGCCATGATCACATTGAATGGTGGTGCTGGCTCGAAGGGCCAAATGGCCTACTCCTGCGTCTATTATCTATTGCAACAACAACAAAAAAAGGCTTTCACTGTACCTCGGTACACGTGACAATAATAAACTAAACTACAGGAGAAGCTGGGCAGACTAGAATATTGCTTGGAGTGCAGAAGGCCGAGGGATGGCCTTCTAGGAGTATAAAACCACGAGGGGAAATAGGGTGAATGCACAAAGTCTTTTACCCAGGGCACAGGAATCAAAATCAAAAAATGTCTAAACACCTGTTTTTGCCTTTTAAATTATGGGATATTGTGCGTAGATTGATGATTAAAAAAAGGAATTTAATCCATTTTAGAATAAGGCTGAAACGTAACAAAATGTGGAAAAAAGTGGCATTTATGCCTACAATATTCAGTTGTGCTGCAGCAAGCAAGAATTTCATTGTCCTATCTGGGACACATGACAATAAACTCTCTTGACTTGACTTGTCTTGAATGTACTGTACAATGTTTAAGGGATTGGACACGCTAGACGCAGGAAAACAGTTCCCGATGTTGGGGGAGTCCAGAACCAGGTGGTCACAGTTTAAGAATAAGGGGTAAGCCATTTAGGACTGTGATGAGGACTTTTTCACCCAAAGAGTTGTGAATCTGTGGAATTCTCTGCCACAGAAGGCAGTGGAGGCCGATTCTCTGGATGTTTTCAAGAGAGAGATAAATCTCTCTTGAAATCTCTTAGGGCTAAGGGAACCAAGGGATATGGGAGTAAAAGCCAGAACGGGGTACTAATTTTGGATGATCAGCCATGATCATATTGAATGGCTCAAAGGGCTGAAAGGCCTACTCCTGCACCTATTTCCTATGTTTCTATGGTAGACAAAAGTGCTGGAGAAACTCAGCGCGTGCAGCAGCATCTATGGATCGAAGGAAATAGGCAACGTTTCGGGACGAAACCCTTCTTCTGATGCTGCTGCACCCGTTGAGTTTCTCCAGCACTTTTGTCTACCTTCGATTTTCCAGCATCTGCAGTTCCTTCTTAAATTCTAGGTTTCTATTCCTTCTCTCCAGAGATGCTGCCTGACCTTCTGAATAACTCCAGCATTTTGTGTCTATCTTTGGTTTAAACTAGGCATCTGCAGTTCCCTCCTGCACACTATGAAATGTATATCAGCAAACCAGAGGTTGGACAGGCCACGTGTGTGCTGGAAGTTAGTGGGGGACGCTCAGCAAAGAATAAAGAGGGGCCCAGCGTGGGGGGGGGGGGGGGGGGGCGCGCCCTATACGTGGCGCCCCTCCAAGACATGAACGCTCCCCTCGATGCCGGGGAGACACACACACACACACAAAAGCCGGAGTAACTCAGCGGGACAGACAGCATCTCTGGAGTGAAGGAATGAGTGACGTTTTGGGTCGAGACCTTTCTTCAGACTGCCTGTCCCGCTGAGTGACTCCTGCCCATCTTCGGTTTAAACCAGCGCACACACACACACCCACCACTGAGCTCTGCCGGCTGCCTGTTCTTTGCTCATACCTCACTTGCACCAGGGCAACATTAGTGAGCATGAATTTCACACACCCGACACGGCAGCTTCCGACCTGCATCGCTTTGTACGATGGCCGGCAACTGAGACCAGGATCCTGCATATCATGTCAGTGAAAACAAGCAGCAAACAGGGAGAAGGACAAGGGAAAATGCCCATTCCAAACGAGACACTATTATCCTAAAGTCCAGTGAAGGTATATTCTAACTGAAATACAGCTTAGCACAACCAAATCTTACCTTTTTTTACCAACTATGCTAATCAGAAGCCTTTCCTCTTCTTCCCCACCCACATCCCCCATCCTAGTCGTCCTACTCTTTACCTCCTTATATCCCTTCATTATTACACAACAGAGGATGTACTTCCCACGGCAGCTGAGGCAGAACTTCCCACGGCAGCTGAGGAAGCACAATCTGCCACGATGGTCCAATTCTACACGGCCATCATAGAGTCTGTCCTCACCTTCTCCATCATGGTCTGGTTTGACTCAGCCACCAAGCACGACACCCGGAGGCTGCAGCGAATCGTCCGATCAGCAGAGAAGGTTATTGGCTGCAACCTTCCCTCCATGGATGAACTGTACACTGCAAGGGCCAGGAAGTGAGCGGGCAAGATCATCTCTGACCCCTCTCACCCTGGCCTCAAACTCTTTGAATCACTTCCCTCTGGAAGGCAACTCCGGACTGTCCAAGGTGCCACAGCCAGACATAAAAATAGCTTTTATCCAAGAGTAGTTGCTCTACTCAACAGCCAAAAATCTGTAGCCTCCCTTTGATCTGATAGTTTGCTGGTTCACATGTTTGATCAATGGTGTTTTATCATTAATGTTTTATTATTATTAATGTTTAGTGTTTTCTGAGTCATTCGTAACTGTCACTGTATGTCATGTTGTTACTTGTGGGCAGAACACCAAGGCAAATTCCTTGTATGTGAATACTTGGCCAATAAACTTACTTACTCCTTTCCCCACCACTTATGGGCCATTATGGGCCCAGCTTTTCTTGGTCATCTGTTGTCTGCCCTGCTTTTCCATCCAGTTCCCTCCCCTCTACTTTCACTCTGATGAAGGGTCAAGACCAGAAACGTCAGCCATCCTTTCTCTCCAGAGATGCAGCCTGACCCGCTGAGTTACTCCAGCACTCTGTGTCCTTCATCATGCTAAATCATAGTCGTACAGCCCAACTCATCCAACCTCAGCCGACCAAGTCCCATGCTCCAGGTAAACTAGTCCCATGTGCCTGCATTTGGTCCATGTCCTTAACAACCTTTCCTGTGCATGTACCTGCCCGTGTCATTTAAACACAACCACCTCCTCCACCTCTGGCAGCTCGGCCTCAGCATACGGCAGGTGCACAGAGCAGCGGTAGAAGGTGCCGATGGCATGGTGCCAGGTCAGATCCACCCCTTACATCATCAACACAGTGTGATGCCAGGACACCGGGCATCAACGGGCTCTGCGATCACGGAGCTGGAGGCCTCACTCGGGACTGACTTTCAGCCCCAGCGCGGGGGACGTGGACATACCATCGGAGCCGATCCTTTGCCTGGGATCGACGCTCCAACATCGAGGAGCTTGCAGTCTCGGGTCGAGCCCGATGTCGGGAAGCTCCAAAGTCGCAGGTGCGATCGCACGCCGCGGGGAGCTGAGATCCCCGATGCGGGAGCTTGATCGCCCCGATGCGAGGGGCCCGACCGCCAGCTACAGGAGCTAAGATAGTCCCATCAACGGAAGGCTCGAGGCCCTCGACCGCAGGAGAACGAAGAATGGAAGAGAAGAACTTATTTTTTCCCGCCTTCCATCATAGTGAGGAATGTGGAGGAGTCACTGTGGTGGATGTTTATATTAAAATGTATGTTGTGTGTTTTGTTGGTGTGACTGCATGGCAAATCAAATTCCTCGTATGTTGCAAAACATACTTGGCTAATAAAATATGATTATGATGTTTATGATTAAATCGAAGATTTTTTCCCCCACACAATCAATAATTCAGATCTTCAATCACAAACAAAAAGCAAGAAAACTATTGATTAAATTCCAAAGCAAAACAGTAATTAGGCTATTTCATCATAAAAACATTTTTTTTTAAACTATCCAATATCAGAAAGAACTTACTTTCCCCTCCATGAGTGTTTTGTTGTGTAGTAACAGGCCAAATCCTTGTTCTCTTTGATAACATTCATTTTGAAGTGGGAACCTGAAATATGTAAACATGAGGCAGATCAAGACTTGAATTCTGGTACATTACTCATAACCTCAGGAGATCCAATTATACACTGATGGGGTATAGTTTAGTTTAGAGATACAGTGCAGAAACAGGCCCTTCGGCCCACCAGGTCCGCGCTGGCCAGCGACCGCCGCACACGTCACAATTTACAATTTTACAGAAGCCAATTAACCAACAAACCTGCAGGTCTTTGGAGTGCGAGAGGAAACCGGAGCACCCGGAGAAATCCCATGCAGGTCACAGGGAGAACGCACAAACTCCGTATAGACGGCACCCGTAGTCAGGATTGAATCCAGGTCTCTGGCGCTGTGAGGCAGCAACTCTACCGCTGCGCCATTGTGCCGTTTGTATAGGAGAACCAGAAGCCCTTGACAGGGCCTCTACTCGCTGGAGTTTAGAAGGTTGTGGGGCAAAACATATTCATTGAAACTTACAGAATAATGAAAGGCATAGATAGAGTGGATGTGGAAAGGATGTTTCCACTGGTGGTAGAGTCTAAGACCAGTGGTCAAAGCCTCAGAATTAAAGGGCGCTCGTTTAGAAAGGAGGTGAGAAGGAACTTCTTTAGTCAGAGGGTAGTTAATCTGTGGAACTCATTGCCACAGACGGCTGCAGAGGCCAAGTCTGTGGATCTGTTAAGGCAGAGATAGATAAATCCTTGATTAGAACGGGTGTCAAGGGTTATGAGGAGAAGGCTGGAAAATGGGATTAGGAGGCAGAGATCAGCCATGATTGAATGAGAAGAACTTTTTTCACGCAGAGAGTGGTGAATCTCTGGAACTCTCTGCCACAGAGGGTAGTTGAGGCCACTTCATTGGCTATATTTAAGAGGGAGTTAGATGTGGCCCTTGTGGCTAAGGGGATAAGGGGGTATGGAGAGAAGGCAGGTACGGGATACTGAGTTGGATGATCAGCCATGATCATATTGAATGGCGGTGCAGGCTCGAAGGGCCGAATGGCCTACTCCTGCACCTAATTTCTATGTTTCTATGTTTCTATGAATGACAGAGTAGACTCGATGGGCCAAATGGCCTAAATCTACTCCTGTAACTTGTGAAGCCATTTTCCACACACTAAGCTCCTACAAATGGCCATCTGACAACAGACTTCTCTTTGAGGGCAGCAGAGCGGTGATGCTGGTAGAGCTGCTGCCTCACAGCGCCAGAAACCCCCGGGTTCCATTCTGGCTTCTGGGGGGCTGTCAGGGTGGAGTTTGCAGGCTCTCCGCCCACATCTCAAAAGCGTGCGGGTTTGTAGGTTAATTGGTCTCAAAAATTGCCCCTAGTGTGTTAGGGAGTGATGAGAAAATGGGGTAACATAGAACTAGTGTGACTGCATGATCGATGAGAGGTGGGGACACTGAGGGCTGAAAGCGTAGGAAAGAACTGCAGATGCTGGCTTAAGTTGAAGTGGACACAAAATGCTGGGGCGAACTCAGCGGGACAGGCAGCACCTCTGGAGAGAAGGAATGGGCGACTTAACTCCAGAGATGCTGCCTGACCCGCTGAGTTACTCCAGCACTTTGTGGCCGTCATCATGAATGAATGAATAAGTTTATTGGCCAAGTAATCACATACAAGGAATTTGCCTTGGTGCTCCGCCCGCAAGTGACAACACGACATACAGTGACCGTTAGGAATGACACATAAAACATTAAACATTAATAATAAAACATTATTGATTCAACATGTGAATGAAATACAATTTGAAAAGGAGGCTACAGATTTTTGGTTATTGAGTAGGGAAAAAAAGCTGTTTTATGTCAACAGAACCACGGACGATGCGGTCTCCCAGGTTCTGCACACCGCTCTCTCCCATCTGGACAGCCAGAAGGGGGGCTACGTGAGGATGCTGTTCATAGACTTCAGTTCAGCCTTCAACACGATAGTCCCCACCAGACTGGCCGGGAAGCTAATGGAATTAGGGCTCAACACCCCCCTGTGTGCCTGGGCCCTGGATTTTCTCACCACCAGGCCCCAGGTAGTCAAGATGGGAGGGAATACATCGAAGTCCCTCACATTGAGCACAGGATCGCCCCAGGGTTGCGTCTTCAGCCCCCTATTGTACTCCCTGTACACACATGACTGTGTGGCTAGGTTCAGCTCCAATTCAATAATTAAGTTTGCTGATGACACTGTGGTGGTGGGCCTGATCTCAGACAACGATGAGAGGGCCTACCGGGAGGATGTGGCTGATCTAGCACTCTGGTGTCAGGACAACAGCCTCCTCTTGGACATCAAAAAAACGAAGGAGCTGATCATGGACTTTAGGAGGGCACATCATCCGAGGACGTACACTCCATTGAGGATAAATAGGGATACTGTGGATAGGGTGAACTGCTTTAAATATCTGGGAGTCCACATCTCTGAGGATATGACATGGGCATCACCCGCCTCAGCACTCGTGATTAAGGCAAGGCAGCGCCTTTACCACCTCAGGCAATTGAGGAAATTCAGAGTGTCTCCGAGGATCCTCCAATGCTTCTACTCAGCTGCTGTGGAAAGCATCTTGTCCGGGAACATTACCATCTGGTTTGGGAATTGCTCTGCCCAGGACAAGAAGGCTCTGCAGAGAGTAGTGCGTTCGGCCGAACGCACTATGGGAACTTCACTCGCCCCCCTGCAGGAACTATACATCAGGAGGTGCAACTCCAGAGCCAATAAAATCATGGGAGACTCCTTCCACTCCTGCAACAGACTGTTCCAGCTGCTACGGTCAGGCAAACGCCTCCGCTACCATGCTGTGAGAACAGAGAGGTTGAGGAGGACTTTCTTCCCAGAGGCAATTACGACTGCAAACTCCTATCTCACCAGGGACTAACTTTACTGTACCACTCGACTGCTTCTTTTTTTTTTTTTTTAAATTGCTGTTTTTTTTCCTTTTTTTCCTTCCGCCCACAATATTTAATATGAAAAAGAATATGCGATTCTGTTCCATTCTGTGTGTAGTTTGTTTGGTTGTTTGTTTTTTTGCACAAAGTCCACGAGCATTGCCACTTTTCATTTCACAGCACATCTCGTATGTGTATGTGACGAATAAACTTGACTTAACGCTAATCACAGTCGTACAGCCCAACTCGTCCAACCAAGATCCATCTAAGCTAGTCCCATGTGCCTGCATTTGGTCCATATCCTTAACAACCTTTCCTACCCACATACCTGCCCACGTCATTAACCTGCCTCAACCACCTCTGGCAGCTCGAGCTGTCGCACACAGCAACGGTTGAAGGCCACCCATTCTCACTCCCCAGAGATGCTGCTTGTCCCGCTGAGTTACTCCAGCATTGTGTCTACCCAGTTATTTACAACATATTAACGATTTAGATGAAGGAATCCACGTTTGCGGATGACACAAAGCTGGGTGGCAGTGCAAGCTGCGAGGCGATGCCCTGAGGCTGCAGGGTGACTTGGACAGGTTGGATGCGTGGACAGATGCAGTATAATGTGGATAAATATGATGTTATCCACTTTGGAGGCAAGAACATAAAGGCAGATTATTATCCGAAGAAGGGTCTCGACCCGAAACATCACCCATTCCTTCTCTACAGAGATGCTGCCTGTCCCACTGAGTTGCTCCAGCATTTTGAGTCTACCTGTGGGCTGAGGCCTGTTTCCATGCTAAACCTCTAAAATCTACAAGATGATAGGACTGGTACTCCACAGCATGGGCTACAAAGTACCGACTAGTCCAACCTCATGTTCAAATCCCCCATGAGAGCAGCAGGGAAAAATTCAAAGTCAGTTAAATAAATCTGGCTTATTATGGTAGATTACACTGTTTGCAAAAACCCACCAATTTACAGATGTTATTTTAGGGAAGAAAATCAACTGTCCTTAACTGATCTGGCGGATGCACAACTCCAACCTCTCAACAACAGTGAGATAGACACAGAGTGCTGGAGTAACTCAGCGGGTCAGGCAGCATCTGTGGAGAACATGGATAGGTAACACAGGGAGCTTTTTCCATACAGAGAGTGGTGAATCTCTGGAATTCTCTGCCACAGAAGGTAGTTGAGGCCAGTTCATTGGCTATATTTAAGAGGGAGTTAGATGTGGCCCTTGCGGCTAAAGGGATCAGGGGGTATGGAGAGAAGGCAGGTACAGGATACCGAGTTGGATGATCAGCCATGATCATATTGAATGGCGGTGCAGGCTCGATGGGTCGAATGGCCTACTCCTGCACCTATTTCCTATGTTTCTATGTAACGTTTCACAGAGTGCTGGAGTAACTCAGCGGGTCAGGCAGCATCTGTGGAGAACCTGGACAGGTGACGTTTCACAGAGTGCTGGAGTAACTCAGCGGGTCAGGCAGCATTTCTGGGGAACATGGACAGGTGACGTTTCACAGAGTGCTGAAGTAACTCAACGGGTCAGGCAGCATTTCTGTGGGAACATGGACAGGTGACGTTTCACAGAGTGCTGGAGTAACTCAGCGGGTCAGGCAGCATTTCTGGGGAACATGGACAGGTGACGTTTCAGGTCAGGACCCTTGGGTCTGAAGAAGAGTTCAGGCCCAAAATGTTGCCTATCCTTTTTCTCCAGAGATGCTGCCTGACCCGCTGAGTTACTCCAGCACTTTGTGTCTATTTTCAGTATATACCAGCAATTGCAGATTTTTTCTACACAGGGCTGCAAATGGGCCTGTTTCCATGCTGTATGACTAGCTCTGCTCCATACACAAACACACACGCTTGACATAAATGGTATTTGATACAGGATGCAGACCAAACTCCTCGACAGGTTGCCCGAGCGAGTTCTGCTTTTACAGAGGTTCCCCAAGTCAATTCTGACCACTAAAATAGTATTGTAATGAAGGCATCAAAAGCACTCAAAACTGATAAGAAAGAACAATTACTAAATCACGAAGAAACAGTTAATAAAAGGGTGGCACGGTGGTGCAGCGGTAGAGTTGCTGCCTCACAGCGTCACAGACCCGGGTTCGATTCTGACCACGGGTGCTGTATGTACGGAGTTTGCACGTTCTCCCCCTCACTGCGTGGGTCTTCTCCAGGTTCTCCAGTTTCCACCCACACTCCAAAGACGTTTTTTGTGGGCAAAATGGCTTGGTACAATTATAAAATGTCCCTAAGATACACAAAAAGCTGGAGTCATTCATTGGGTCAGACAGCATCTCTGGGGAAAAGGAACAGGGTTGAGACCCTTCGTCAGACCTATAAATTGTCCCTAGTGTGTGTGGGGATCGCTGGTCAGCGTGGACTCGGTGGGCCAAGGGGCCTGTTTCCGCACTGGATCTCTGAACGGAACTAAAGTGGAGAGATAGAGAAAATGAGTACTGCTTTTCTTAGGAATCAAGGCAGGTACGCAAGTCGGATTTTTTAATCTAATAATCTATAAGAATTAAAATAAATTTATAATAATTAGGAGCTTGTTTGTGTGTAGGGGTCTCCATAAATCAAACGTAAGAAGGAACTGCAGATGCTGGTTTAAATCGAAGATAGACACAAAATGCTGGAGTAACTCCAGCATTAAGAATAAGAGGTAGGCCATTTGGAATGGAGATGAGGAAAAACCAGAGAGTTGTGAATCTGTGGAATTCTCTGCCTCAAAAGGAAGTGGAGGCCAATTCTCTGGATGCTTTAAAGAGAAAGTTAGATAGAGCTCTTACAGATAGCGGAATCAAGGGATATGGGGAGAAGGCAGGAATGGGGTACTGATTATGGATGATCAGCCATGATCACAGTGAAGGGCCGAATGGCCTACTCCTGCACCTATTTTCTATGTTTCTATCACCCATTCCTTCTCTCCAGAGATGCTGCCTGTCCCACTGAGCTACTCCAGCATTGTGTCTATCAGGGTGGTAGGGCTTTCAGTGCAATTGCTGTTTGCACCATTAAACTGGGACTGACAATAGACAAGAGACAATAGGTGCAGGAGTAGGCCATTCGGCCCTTCGAGCCAGCACCGCCATCCAGAAATGCTGTCTGAATGTGTTGAAGGCTCTGATACTGCTTCCCCAAAGTTATTCTCAATTTAGAAAATAATTCATCTTGTCAAAGCTCTTCAATGTCACAATTGTTCAACGAAAATTGCAACACCGACCGGGGTGGGGTAAAATGTGGTTATTACAAAATACCGAGGTGTTTCAAACAGGAAGATAATATGGGTTGAACAGCGTGCAATATATCTTAATTCAAAAACTAAAGGTCAACGCCGTATTTGGAAAAATAATTAGGCTGGGGAAGGTTTGCGAGGGAAGACATAGGGACAGACGAGGTAGGGTCACTGTGGTACACAAAAAAGCTGGAGAAACTCAGTGGGTGCAGCAGCATCTATGGAGCGAAGGAAATAGGCAACGTTTCGGGCCGAAACCTTTCTTCAGAGTCACTATGGGCTGAGTTGAGGAATTGCAAAGGCAAGAAGACACTAATTGGTGTTATCTACACACCCCCAAATAGTAGCCCAGATGTAGGGTGTAAGTTGCAGTAGGTGTTAAAACTGGCACGTAACAAAGGTAATGCCATTGTGGTGATGGGGGATTTCAATATGTAGGAAGACTTGAAAAATCAGGTTGGTTCAGGACCCCAAGAAAGAGTTTGTAGAATGCCTCCGAGATGGATTCTTGGAGCAGCTTGTAATGGAGCCGACCAGAAAAAAGGCAATTCTGGATTTAGTGTTGTCCAATGAACCAAATTTGATGTGAGAACTCGAGGTAAAGGAACAGGTGGATGGATTTAAGAGAGAGTTAGATAGAACTCTAGGGGCTTGTAGAATCAAGGGATATGGGGAGAAGGCAGGTGCAGGTTATTGATTGGGGACGATCAGCCATGATCGCAATGAATGGCTGTGCAGGCTCGAAGGGCCCAATGGCCTCCTCCTGTACCTATTTTCTATGTTTTCCATGTTTCTATGTTTAGGTTTATTATTGTCACGTGTACTGAGGTACAGTGGAAAGCTTTGTTTTGCGTGCTATCCTAACAGATCAGATCTAACTGATCTTAATCTCCCAGTGGCTCAACACTTTAACTCCCCCTCCCGCTCCCAATCTGACCATTCTGTCCTGGGCCTCCTCCATTGTCAGAGTGAGGTCCAGCGCAAATTGGGGGAACAGCATCTCATATTTTGCTTGGATAGCTCACACCCCAGCGGTATGAAGTCAAGTCAAGTTTATTCGTCACATACACATACGAGATGAGCAGTGAAATGAAAAGTGGCAATCCTCAAGGACTTTGTGCTACAAAAAAAAACTACAAACAGAATGGAACAGAACATTGACTTCTCTAACTTGAAATAGCCCTTGCTTTCTCTCTGTCTCTCTCCTTCCCAGTTCTCCCACCAGTCTTACTGTCTCCGACTACATTCTATCCCTGTCCTGTCCACTTCCCTGACATCAGTCTGAAGAAGGGTCTCGACCCGAAACGTCGCCCATTTCTTCTCTCCAGAGATGCTGCCTCACCCGCTGAGTTACTCCAGCATTTTGTGTCTACCTTCGATTTTACCAGCATCTGCAGTTCTTTCTCAAACAGATCAGATAACACTGTACAAAAAAAACAGTCAAACTCAACACTGTACATAAATACATGACAGACTCCAATACAATAGGTAAAGCAAAGGGGAAGATACAGGTTTCAGAACAGTTCACAGCATTGTAGTGCATCAGTTTCAGAGACAAAGTCCAATGAACACAATGGGGTAAAGGCGAATCAGACAGTACCCAGGTTATGGAAGGACCATTCAGAACATGGATCAAATGTGCAAAATGGTCTATATTTTACAATGAAGAGACATAGAAACATAGAAAATAGGTGCAGGAGTAGGCCATTCGGCCCTTCGAGCCTGCACCACCATTCAATATGATCATGGCTGATCATCCAACTCAGTATCCTGTATCTGCATTCCCTACTCCCTGATCCCTTTAGCCACAAGGGCCATATCTAACTCCCTCTTAAATATAGCCAATGAACTGGCCTCAACTACCTTCTGTGGCAGAGAGATCCAGTGATTTACCACTCTCTGTATCAAAAATGTTTTTCTCATCTCAGTCCTAAAGGATTTCCACTTTATCCTTAAACTGTGACCCCTTGTTCTGGACTTCCCCAACATCGGGAACAATCTTCCTGCATCTAGCCTGTCCAACCCCTTAAGAATTTTGTAAGTTTCTGTAACATCCCCCCTCAATCTTCTAAATTCTAGCGAGTACAAGCCAAGTCTATCCAGTCTTTCTTCATATGAAAGTCCTAACATCCCAGGAATCAGTCTGGTGAACCTTCTCTGTACTCCCTCTATGGCAAGAATGTCTTTCCTCAGATTTGGAGACCAAAACTGTACGCAATACTCCAGGTGTGGTCTCACCAAGACCCTGTACAACTGCAGTAGAACCTCCCTGCTCCTATACTCAAATCCTTTTGCAATGAAAGCTAACATACCATTCGCTTTCTTTACTGCCTGCTGCACCTGCATGCCTACCTTCAATGACTGGTGTACCATGACACCCAGGTCTCGCTGCATCTCCCCCTTTCCCAATCGGCCACCATTTAGATAATAGTCTGCTTTCCCGTTTTTGCCACCAAAATGGATAACCTCACATTTATCCACATTATACTGCATCTGCCAAACATTTGCCCACTCACCCAGCCTATCCAAGTCACCTTGCAGTCTCCTAGCATCCTCCTCACAGCTAACACTGCCCCCCCCCCCAGCTTAGTGTCATTCGCAAACTTGGAGATATTGCCTTCAATTCCCTCATCCAGATCATTAATATATATATTGTAAATAGCTGGGGCCCCAGCACTGAGCCTTGCGGTACCCCACTAGTCACTGCCTGCCATTGTGAAAAGGACCCGTTTACTCCTACTCTTTGCTTCCTGTTTGCCAGCCAGTTCTCTATCCACATCAATACTGAACCCCCAATGCCTTGTGCTTTAAGTCTGTATACTAATCTCTTATGTGGGACCTTGTCGAAAGCCTTCTGGAAGTCCAGATACACCACGTCCACTGGTTCTCCCCTATCCACGCTACTAGTTACATCCTCGAAAAATTCTATAAGATTCGTCAGACATGATTTACCTTTCGTAAATCCATGCTGACTTTGTCCAATGATTTCACCACTTTCCAAATGTGCTGCTATCCCATCTGTAATAACTGACTCTAGCAGTTTCCCCACTACCGATGTTAGACTAACTGGTCTGTAATTCCCCATTTTCTCTCTCCCTCCCTTCTTAAAAAGTGGGGTTACGTTTGCTACCCGCCAATCTTCAGGAACTACTCCAGAATCTAAAGAGTTTTGAAAGATTATTACTAATGCATCCACTATTTCTGGAGCTACTTCCTTAAGTACTCTGGGATGCAGCCTATCTGGACCTGGGGATTTATCGGCCTTTAATCCATTCAATTTACCCAACACCACTTCCCGGCTAACCTGGATTTCACTCAATTCCTCCAACTCCTTTGACCCGCGGTCCCCTGCTATTTCCGGCAAATTATTTATGTCTTCCTTAGTGAAGACGGAACCAAAGTAGTTATTCAATTGGTCCGCCATATCCTTATTCCCCATGATCAACTCACCTGTTTCTGACTGCAAGGGACCTACATTTGTTTTAACTAATCTCTTTCTTTTCACATATCTATAAAAACTTTTGCAGTCAGTTTTTATGTTCCCTGCCAGTTTTCTTTCATAATCTATTTTCCCTTTCCTAATTAAGCCCTTTGTCCTCCTCTGCTGGTCTTTGAATTTCTCCCAGTCCTCCGGTATGCTGCTTTTTCTGGCTAATTTGTACGCATCATCCTTCGCTTTGATACTATCCCTGATTTCCCTTGTTATCCATGGATGTACTACCTTCCCTGATTTATTCTTTTGCCAAACTGGTATGAACAATTTTTGTAGTTCATCCATGCAGCCTTTAAATGTCTTCCATTGCATATCCACCGTCAACCCTTTTAGAATTAATTGCCAGTCAATCTTGGCCAATTCACGTCTCATACCCTCAAAGTTACCTTTCTTTAAGTTCAGAACCATTGTTTCTGAATTAACAATGTCACTCTCCATCCTAATGAAGAACTCAACCATATTATGGTCACTCTTGCCCAAGGGGGCACGTACAACAAGATTGCTAACTAACCCTTCCTCATTACTCAATACCCAGTCTAAAATAGCCTGCTCTCTCGTTGGTTCCTCTACATGTTGATTTAGATAACTATCCCGCATACATTCCAAGAAATCCTCTTCCTCAGCACCCATGCCAATTTGATTCACCCAATCTATATGTAGATTGAAGTCACCCATTATAACTGTTTTGCCTTTGTCGCACGCATTTCTAATTTCCTGTTTGATACCATCTCCAACTTCACTACTACTGTTAGGTGGCCTGTACACAACACCCACCAGCGTTTTCTGCCCCTTAGTGTTTCGCAGCTCTACCCATACCGATTCCACATCCTCCAAACTAATGTCCTTCCTTTCCATTGCGTTAATCCCCTCTCTAATCAGTAACGCTACCCCACCTCCTTTTCCTTTCTGTCTATCCCTCCTGAATATTGAATATCCCTGGATGTTCAGCTCCCAGCCTTGGTCACCCTGGAGCCATGTCTCCGTGATCCCAACTATATCATAGTCATTAATAGCTATCTGCACATTCAACTCATCCACCTTATTACGAATGCTCTTTGCATTGAGACACAAAGCCTTCAGGCTTGTTTTTACAACACTCTTACCCCTTATACAATTATTTTGAAAAGTGGCCCTTTTTGATTTTTGCCCTGGTTTTGTCTGCCTGCCACTTTTACTTTTCACCTTGCTACCTATTTCTTCTACCCTCATTTTACACCCCTCGGTCTCTACGCTCACACATTTAAGAAACCCTTTCCCTTTAACTTCATCCTCCACTATCCCATTCAACACCCCCACCCCCCTTATTCAGTTTAAAGCCACCCGTGTAGCAGTGGCAAACCTGCCTGCCAGAATGCTGGTCCCACACCTGTTAAGATGCAATCCGTCCCTTTTGTACAGTTCCCCCTTGCCCCAAAACAGATCCCAGTGATCTAAGAATCTAAATCCCTGCCCCGTGCACCAGTTCCTCAGCCACACGTTCAGGTCCCGTATCTCCCTGTTCCTGCTCTCGCTAGCACGGTGAACTGGAAACAAACCGGAGATAACAACCCTGGAGGTCCTGCTTTTCAACATTTTGCAAGCCGAGTCTATCCAGTCTTTCTTCATATGAAAGTCCTGACAACCCAGGAATCAGTCTGGTGAACCTTCTCTGTACTCCCTCTATGGCAAGAATGTCTTTCCTCAGATTTGGAGACCAAAACTGTACACAATGCTCCAGGTGTGGTCTCACCAATACCCTGTCATACAACATGGAAACAGACCCCTCGGCCCAACTTGCCCACACCGACCAGCATGTCCCATCTTCATTAGTCCAACATTTCCTCAGTTTGGCTCACATCCCTCTAAACCTATCCTATCCATGTATCCGTCTAAATGTTTCTTGAACGTACCTCGTCCTCCAGCTCATTCCATACACCCAGCAAAAAAGTTAAGCCCTCAGATTCTTCTAGTAAATCTTCCCCCCCCCCCCCCTCCCTAATTCCCCCCCCCCCCCCCCCCCCCCCCCACCACCTAAACCTCTGTCCTCTAGTTCTCAATTACCCAACCCCCCCCCACCTTAAACTTTAGTCCTCTGGTTCTCAATTACCCCTACTCTGGGCAAGAGACTCCGTGCATCTAGCCGATCTATACCTCTCATGATTTTGCACACCTCTGTAATATTACCCTCTCATCCTCCTGCTCTCCAAGGAATAGATTCCTCGCCTGCTCAACCTCTCCCCTTTGCTCAGGCTCACCAATACCCGACAACAAAACTAAAATGCCTTCAAATAAATCAGCCAGGCTCAAACATACAAGAAAGCATGTAAACATGCGTAGGCAGGAACTGTAGATGCTGGTTTAAATCGAGGGTAGATATAAAATGCTGGAGTAACTCAGCGGGTGAGGCAGTATCTCTGGAGAGAAGGAATGGGCGACGTTTCGGGTCGAGACTCTTCTTCAGACTGATGTCAGGGGACGGGGTGGGACAGAGATAGAATGTAGTTGGAGACAGTAAGACTGGTGGGTGAACTGGGAAGGAGGAGGGGGTGGAGAGAGAGGGAAAGCAAGGGCTATATGAAATTAGAGAAGTCAATGTTCATACCGCTGGGGTGTAAACTATACAAGTGAAATTTGAGGTGCTGCTCCTCCAATTTGTGCTGGGCGTCACTCAGACAACGGAGGAGGCACAGGACAGAAAGGTCAGATTGGGAATGGGAGGGGGAGTTGAAGAGCTGAGCCACCGGTAGATCAGGTAGGTTAAGGCGGACTGAGCGGAGGTGTTCAGCGAAACGATCGCCGAGCCTGCGCTCGGTCTCGCATGTAAACATGATGTGCAGAGTTAAATTTCAAATAATCTTTACCAAATTTAATGCCCACAATTGGAGTTCCAATAACATTTTTAAAATTGATCATCTTTGCAAATAGTGAGGCAGGGAGCTCACACACACCTGGACATATGCTCTAGCTCAACTGTCTGCAGCTTATCGAGTGTTCACACAGACTGAGGCAGCCAAAGTAAAAAAACTCCTCGATCCTGACCTCAAGTGCTGTCTGTGTGGAGTTTGCACGTTCTCTCTGTGACCGCGCAGGTTTCATCCAGTTAGCTACCACATCCCAAAGATGGATTTGTCAGTCATGTGTAGGAAGGAACTACAGACGCTGGTGAGAATTTCACTGTACCTTAATTGGTACATGTGACAATAAACTGACATTGAACCTTGAAACCTTGAAGCCCAAAGATAGACACAAAAAGCTGGAGTAACTCAGCGGGACAGGCAGCATCGCTGGAGAGAAGGAAATGGGTGATTTTTCAAGTCGAGATCCTTCCTCAGACCCTTCTTTCCAGTGACGCTGCCTGTCCCGCTGAGTTACTCCATCATTTTGTTTCTATCTTGGGACTGTACGTTAATTGGTGACCTTATTAGTTTATTGAGGAAGCATTATGGTGATGCACTGTGGATAGTGCAATGATTCTTATTAAACCCTGAACAGTACAGCAACGGTACATTCTGTTGTCACATTTACACATCCTTATCAGCGCCATAGGTGGCTGCTATCTCTATACATTGTGCATGCAAGCAAAGAATTTCACTGTGCCTAGTCACATGTGACAATAAAGTATTCCTATTCCTAATTGAGCCTTTTGTGTGGGGAGAGAATGTGAAAGTGCGATGACATGGAACTAGTGTGAACCGGTCAACCGATGTTCAGCCTGTAGTTGATGGGCGGAAGGGCCTGTTTTCACACCAGAACCAGGGGCCACAGTTTAAGAGTTTAAGAAGGAACTGCAGATGCTTGGCTGGGCGTCATCGGCATGCAGGTGAAGGCAGCCACAGTTTAAGAATAAGGAGTAAACCATTTAGAACGGAGACGAGGAAACACTTTTTCTCACAGAGAGTGGCGAGTCTGTGGAATTCTCTGCCTCAGAGGGAGGTGGAGGCAGGTTCTCTGGATGCTTTCAAGAGAGAGTTAGATAGGGCTCTTAAAAATAGCGGAGTCAGGGGATATGGGAAGAAGGCAGGAACGGGGATACTGATTGGGGATGATCAGCCATGATCACATTGAATGACGGTGCTGGCCTGAAGGGCCGAATGGCCTACTCCTGCACCTCTTGTCTATTGTCGATTGTCACACTGTCTCTCTAAACCAGTGCTTCTTAAACTATTCCAGCATCATTCACCCTTGAGTCTTTATCACTAAATTTGATTCACCCTCGACTAAATGTCCATGGTTTTTTTTAGTAATTTCCGTCTTATTCTCCCTTGTGTATAATTTTATATATCATTTATTTAGTGAAGTACAGTAAATATATAGAGAATTCTAGTTCTAGCAAAAAAGTAGCTAAATTGCTACACAAAGTAAAGTTACGGTTCAACAGTTGCCTACGGCGCTCCTCCAGTGTTGCCGTTTATAAATTTATGATCCCACCAGCTCGTCTGGTCTTCCCTAAAAGGTTGTATTACAGTAAATCTGGGAAATATCCTGCTACTTGGAAATTAGAAAACCATAGGTAGAGAGGAAAAAAAACATATCAAATTTCCAGCTCCACTGCATTTAAAACCAATAAGTGCTTACGAACCACTTTAGTGGCAGGGTAGACAAAAAATGCTGGAGAAACCCAGCGGGTGAGGCAGCATCTATGGAGCGAAGGAAATAGGCGACGTTTCGGGTCGAGACCCCTCTTCAGTCTGATATACTACTCTTCAGACTGAAGAAGGGTCTCGACCCGAAACATCGCCTATTTCCTTCGGTCCATAGATGCTGCCTCACCCGCTGAGTTTCTCCAGCATTTTTGTCTACCTTTGATTTTCCAGCATCTGTAGTTCCTTCTTAAACAGTTTCATGGCAATGCCTTTTGTTATGGAAAACAATGAAATAAATTAAGTCACTCACCCTTCATTCACCCCAAAATAATTTCATTCGCCCTTGCATGAGCCATTCACCAGTTTAAGAAGCACTGCTCTAGACTAAGTTAAACTAACATCTGTGTACAAATCTATCCAAACATCATGATGCTAGAACTCAAATGTAGCTATCTGAGGGCAAAACTGGAAAGATTAGAGAAATCGTGATATGGAAACACAAAACACGCAGAATAAAGAGGACGGGAGAGAAAAGCATTTCCTAAGTAGAAAGAGAAAACATCTAAAACAAAGTTGGAGAGACCACACTTGGAGCATTGTGTGCAGTTCTGATCACCAAAATTCAGACAAGAATGGAAGTTCGGGAGAGATAGATCAGCCATGATTGAATGGCAGTGTAGACTTGATGGGCCAAATGGCCTAATTCTGTTCCTAAATCACTCATGACCATCACGGGTTGTTGGTACAAATGGTCATTCAGCTATTGATGCATAACGATTCCAAACGTGAATATTGCCAATGGACTAGACTCACTGCTATCAGATTAGGTTGATTGAATCGGCACTTAGCGTTTCCATCAGAACCAACAGCTGATCTCACGCGCAAGTCCCAACGAACACATTTACAAATATTCAATCAACCGCAAAAGGAAAAAATTAAAAAATCAGTAAATTAAATTCAAATTATAGACAATAGACAACAGGTGCAGGAGTAGGCCACTCGGCCCTTCGAGCCAGCACCGTCATTCTATGTGATCATGGCTGATCATCCCCAATCAGTACCCCATTCCTGCCTTCTCCCTAAATCCCCTGACTCCGCTATTTTTAAGAGCCCTATCTAGCTCTCTCTTGAAAGCATCCACCGCCCTCTGAGGCAGAGAATTCCACAGACTCACTACGCTCTGTGAGAAAAAGTATTTCCTTGTCTCCGTTCTAAATGGCTTACTCCTTATTCTTAAACTGTGGCCCCTGGTTCTGGACTCGCCCAACATCGGGAACATGTTTCCTGCCTCTAGCAATTAGCCTTGCTTATGTATTAAAAATTTGCTGGACAGTTTTAAATTTGTGAATTATGTATAAATTAAGTAATTTGGCATCTGTGTTACATCACTCTGGAGCTGGGCCGGCAAACATATATTCACATGAAGCTACACAAAAATGTGGGAGAAACTCAGCGGGTGCAGCAGCATCTATGGAGCGAAGGAAATAGGCAACGTTTCGGGCCGAAACCCTTCTTCAGACTGATGGGGGGGGGGGGGGGGGGGGGGGGGGGGGGGGGGGAAGGAGAAAAGGAAAAAAAGGAGGAGGAGCCCAAGGGCTAAGGAAGGGGAGGAGACAGCAAGCGCTAACAAAATTGGGAGAATTCAATGTTCATGCCCCCAGGATGCAGACTCCCCAAGCAGACTATGAGGTGCTGTTCCTCCAATTTCCGGTGTTGCTCGCTCTGGCCGTGGAGGAGACCCAAGACAGAGAGGTTGGATTGGGATTGGGAGGGGGAGTTGAAGTGCTGAGCCACCGGGAGATCAGGTTGGTTATTGCGGACCGAGCGGAGGTGTTCGGCGAAACGATCGCCAAGCCTCCGCTTGGTCTCACCGATGTAGATCAGCTGACATCTAGAGCAGCGGATGCAATAGATGAGGTTGGAGGAGATGCAGGTGAACCTCTGTCACACCTGGAACGACTGCTTGGGTCCTTGAATGGAGTCGAGGGGGGAGGTAAAGGGACAAGTGTTGCATCTCTTGCAGTTGCAAAGGAAAGTGCCCGGGGAGGTGGTGGTACGGGAGGGAAGGGAAGAATTGACAAGGAAAGCTTGATATTTTCCCATATTTTTTCCTCCATTGACCTATCCAGATTAAGAGAGAGTTAGATAGGGCTCTTAAAGACAGCGGAGTTAGGGGATATGGGGGGGGGGGGGGCAGGAGTGGGGTACTGATTGGGAATCAGCCATGATCACATTGAATGGCGGTGCTGGCACGAAGGCCCGAATGGCCTACTCCTGCCCCTATTGTCTATTGTCCAATCAAATGCTACAGCATTTAACTAAGATGTATTTCTATTTATCTTACCCTATATAAAGATATTTATTTCAACCTATATAAATATTTAAACTGTGTATGAAGGAAGTCTCACATCCTGGTTTATACCGTAGGTAGACACAAAGTTCTGAACTAAGGCAGCGGGTCAGGCAGCATCTGTAGAGAACATGGATAGGTGACGTTTCACAGAGTGCTGGAGTAACTCAGCGGGTCAGGTAGCATCTCTGGAGAAAAAGGATGGGCGACGTTTTGGGTCAGAACTTCCATTCCCACACTGGCCTTTCTGTCCTAGTCCATTGTAAGAATGAGCCCCAGCGCAAATTGGAGGAACAACACCTCATATTTCACTTGGGCATCTTACACCCTAACAGTATGAATAATGACTTCTAACTTCAAGTAACCTTTGCTTTCCCTCTATCTCCATCCCTCCCCCCTTCCCAGTTCTTCAACCAGTCCGACTGTCCCTGCTTACATTTTATCTGTTTGATTTGCTGTCACCTTCTCCGAGCTAATGATGATCCATTCTACATTTTCCTGATCTCCACCCTCATTGATGTCTCGTTCTCACACCTTGCACTTCCTTATCTCTGCACCTCTCCCTCCCCTGGCTCTCAGTCTGAGGAAGGGTCTCAATCCGAAACGTCACCCGTTCCTTCTCTCCAGAGATGCTGCCTGTCCCGCTGAGTTACTCCAGCATTTTGTGCCCCAATAGTATTGGGTACAATTCCAGAAAATCCTCTTTACTCAACCAATAAAGCAGGCTATGCCTTTAGCATTATCACCACTTTTTGACAAGTATCACTGTCTTTAAGGATTGGTGGGTCGACGCTGCCCTTACTCCTACTCATTGTCCCAGATCCTTCCATTTACAATTCACAATAGGACAGGTACTTGGGTAGGAAACTTCGACAGGTGCTCCGTAGAGAGCATTCTGGCTGGTTGCATCAATAGACAATAGGTGCAGGAGTAGGCCATTCGGCCCTTCGAGCCAGCACCACCATTCAATGTGATCATGGCTGATCATCCCCAATCAGTACCCCGTTCCTGCCTTCTCCCCATATCCCCTGACTCCACTATCTTGAAGAGCCCTATCTAGCTCGCTCTTGAAAGTATCCAGAGAACCGGCCTCCACCGCCCTCTGAGGCGGAGAATTCCACAGACTCACAACTCTCTGTGAGAAAAAGTGTTTCCTCGTCTCCGTTCTAAATGGCTTGCCCCTTACCTCGTGCCCTGGTTCGGCAACTTGAACATCCAGGAGCGAAAAAGACTACAAAAAGTTGTGTCCACTGCCCAGTCCATCGCCGGCTTAGAAGGGTTTCGGCCCGAAACGTTGCCTATTTCCTTCGCTCCATAGATGCTGCCTCACCCGCTGAGTTTCTCCAGCACTTTTGTCTACCACCGGCTTTGACCTCCCCACCGTCGAAGGGATCTATCGTAGTCGCTGCCTCAATAAGGCAGCCAACATCATCAAGGACCCACACCATCCTGGCCACACACTCATCTCACCATTGCCATCAGGAAGAAGGTACAGGAGCCTGAAAACTAATGTCCAGGTTCAGAAACAGCTGCTTCCCCACAGCCATCAAGCTATTAAACACAACAACGAATAAGCTCTGAGCTCTGAACTGCAAAAGACTATATTATTATTATTTGTTATTTGCACTATATTTGTCATTTATTGAACTTTTTTTTCTCTTCCCCCGATATGTACAATGATTACATATTCTGTTGTGCTGCAGCAAGTAAGAATTTCATTGTCCCATCCGGGATATATGACAGTAAAACACTCTTGACTCTCTTGATATGGGCCAAACACAACCAATGGGACTCGCTTAGATGGGGCATCTTTGTCAGTCAGCACGGACAAGTTCAGCTTCAGGTTATTGTCACGGGTACCGAGGTACAGTGAAAAGCCTTTATTGCCTGCTATCCAGTCAGCAGAAAGACAATAGGTGATTACAATCTGGCCTTTTTGGCAGCATCGCTGGAGAACATGGATGGGTGACGTTTCGGGTTGGGACCCTTCTTCAGACTAGTCGGGCCTGGAAATGGGAAGGGTACGTTGCCAAAGGGCCTGTTTCCATGCTGTATGAAGATGTATGACTATTGTTCTTCATTAGTTCAGGTGTCATGGGTTATGGGGGGGAAGGCAGAGTGGGGCGTGGCCATTCCTTCCGACTCGAAATGGCACCGCCACCTCTCGAATTTCAAATTATGTCATTTGTCACTTTCCCATCCAGCTGACCAGCCTTCCTTCAGTCTAAAGCATTCCTCTTCATTGTTCCCACCACACCCTGCCTATGTTTGCACCAGTAATTTTATTCCACAGCCTCTCAAGTACTTTTGATCTATTTCGTTCAAGCCCAAACTGTCAAATGTGGCCTAACATGTAACACTCGAGCTCTAGAAAGTCAGGTTCAGACCCCAAAGACTTGACTTCTCCATGTCCATGGAACTGATGTATTGCAAAGCTGAGAACTATATTCTGCTCTTTGCACTCCTGGATTTGATTTTGATGATTGTATTTATGTATATTATCTGATCTGTTGAGACAGCATGCAGAACAAAGCTTTTCACTGGACCTCAGTACACATGACTGCAATAAATCGAAAACTCATCTTAAAAAAGATTTTCAGGCAAACATGCAATTCAAGATTCAAGAGAGTTTGGTGTCATGTGGCCCAGATAGAATTAAATTTTTGCTTTGCTTCAGCACAACAGAATCTAGTAGGCATAAATAAATACAGAACAGAACTGATCAGTGTGACCATATAATGAATATATATATGTTACAATTTAGTTTAGAGATACAACAAGGAAACAGGCCCTTCGGCCCACCGAGTCCACACCGACCAGCGGACTCCGCACATTAACACAAGCCTACACACACACACACATAAACGAGGGACAATTTACACTGATACCAAGTATACAAACCCAAGCCACTTAACCTACACGTCTTTGGAGTGTGTGAGGAAACCGAAGATCTGGGAGAAAACTCACGCAGGTCACGGGGAGAACGTGCAAATTCCACACAGACGTGCAGTTCTGAATATAATAAATACTTTGACACAGTTTGGAACCCTCAACGTTGTTTATACCTCACTTATTAACTGATCATTATCACTGTTTATGCAGGGCTGATTGATTTACTCAAATTGAACAGAAAACTTTCCGCTATACTGCAAACATACAGCAACGATATTCTGAAAAAAGGTACAAGCATATCTGAGGCAAGGTACAAGCATATCTGTGTCCAAATTCCTACATTTGCTGCCTTCCTCCTTAAAGGGGCCCGTCCCACGTACGTGATTTCTTCCCGGCGACTTAGCGGCACCTGTCATAGTCGCAGCAGGTCGCCGAAAATTTTCAACTTGGTGAAAATCCAGCGGCGACCAGAAAAAGGTACGACTTTTGGGCGACTACTCACGACCATACAGGCGTCACCCTGTGACATGTCATAATATTCCTGAAAAAAATGTCTAAGGCAAGGTAGAAGCAAGGTCTGTAGAAGGGTTTTGACCCGAAACGTTGCCTATTTCCTTCGCTTCATAGATGCTGCCTCACCCGCTGAGTTTCTCCAGCACTTTTGTCTACCTTCGATTTTCCAGCATCTGCAGTTCCTTCTTGAACAAGGTAGAAGCATATATTTTTCCAAATTCCTACAATAGACAATAGGTGCAGGAGTAGGCCATTCGGCCCTTCGAGCCAGCACCGCCATTCAATGTGATCACGGCTGATCATCCCCAATCAGTACCCCGTTCCTGCCTTCTCCCCATATTCCCTGACACCGCTATCTTTAAGAGCCCTATCTAGCTCTCTTGAAAGCATCCAGAGAACCTTCCTCCACCACTCTCCGAGGCAGAGAATTTCACAGACTCACGTTCTGCCTTCCTCCTTAAAGGGCCTGTCCCACTTACGCGATTTTTCTAGCATCTTTGGGCGACACCTCACGACCATGCAGGTGTCACCCCGCGATACGTCGACACGTGACGCCTGTATGGTCGTGGGTAGTCGCCCAAAGAGTTGTACCTTTTTCTGGTCACCGATGGATTTTCACCAAGTTAACATTTTATAGCAGCCTGCTGCGGCTATGACGGGTGCCGGTAAGTCGCCGGAAAAAAAAATCACGCAAGTGGGGCAGGCCTTTAACTATGAGCATATTTGGCATGATACCCTATGTAAGGCAGGAGAAAAAAGCTATGTGCAGAAATTCAAGGAAAGCCTACAAAGTGGAGTGCATGTGACACAACATAGAACAGAACAATACAGCACAGGAACAGGCCTGTCAGACCACAATGTCTGTGCCAAATAAGCCTGTGGCATATCAAAAACACCGGAAACTAAAAGTGTAAACTCCGGGATGGTGGGACTGTCGTATGAGGAAAGACTGGGCTTGTATTTAATGAAATTTAGAAGGATGAGAGGAGATCTTATAGAAACGTATACAATTATAAAAGGACTGGACAAGCTAGATGCAGGAAAAATGTTCCCAATGTTGGGTGAGTCCAGAACCAGGGGCCACAGTCAGACAATAAAGGGGAGGCCATTGAAAACTGAGATGATAAAAAACTTTTTCACCCAGATAGCTGTGAATTTGTGGAATCTCTGCCACAAAAGGCAGTGGAGGCCAAGTCACTGGATGAATTTAAAAGAGAGTTAGATAGAGCTCTAGGGGCTAGCGGAATCAAGGGATATGGGGAGAAGGCAGGCTTGATTACTGATCGTGGATGATCAACCATGATCACAAAGAATGGCGGTGCAGGGTCGAAGGGCCAAATGGCCTCCTATTGCACCTGTTTCCTACATTTCTATGTAACTGTGGTCGTGTATGCAAATAAACAATTTATGTCATCCTTAAGAATCAAAAACGTGGTATTTTGTTCTTGCAGATAATCTAGGCTATTCAACTTAATGGGTGGTATATTTATGACAGCGTTCGCCTCGTAAGCACAAGCTCCACACAGATGCCATCTAGGTTTGACGTTTCAGCACTATGCTGTCAGACAAGTTATCAGCCAGAAACAGTGGTAAGGGGCTAAAGACTGGAAGCTTCTCTGGCAAATAGTCTTTTGAGCTTGCACTAAAAATAGAGATGTAGAGGGAAGACAGATCAGCCGTGATTCAATGGCAGAGTAGACTCGATGGGCCAAAGTTCTGATTCTGTTCCTCTGACATGAACTAATAAACACCCGGTGAATTATCTATATTGACGCTGGTCTACACCAAAGATAAGACACTAAATGCTGGAGTAACTCAGCTGGAGAGGCAGCGTCTCTGGAGAAAAGGAATGGGTGACGTTTCGTGATGAGACTCTTCTCCAGACTGCTCGATATTCAGTTTGCCTGATATTCTGCGGGCGTGACTCCGTTTCACTGGGTCAAAAGGTTTTGGGTCTTTCCCAGTACTTTTTCCTCTCTCAGCCAGAGAGGAAACATTGACCTCAATGTTTTAGGCTGTTAACATTGATTTTAACATTAAGTTTAACCAACACACACATACAGAAAAAACAATTGCACAACATCGATGATGGACACAGAGTGCTGGAGTAACTCAGCGGGTCAGGCAGCATCTCTGGAGAACATGGATAGGTGACATTTCAAAGAGTGCTGGAAGAGGGAGGGGGAGAGGGTAAGGGGGGGAGAGGCGGGAGGGCGGGAAGGGAGGAAAGGGGGAGGGGAGGGAAGGGGGAGGGGGAGGGAAGGATGGGGGGAGGGGAAACGGGGATGGGGTGGAAAGGGGGGAGTGGAGGGGGAAAGTGGAGTGGGAAGGGGGAAGGGGGGGGGGGGAGGGGAGCAGGGAGATAAAAAGTAGGGAGTGGAGGGAGGGAAAAGGAGGGTAGAGGGAGGGAAACGGGTGGGGGGGTGGAGTGGGGAGGGGGGGAAGCGGGTAGTGTGGGGGGGGAGGGGAAGGGGAAGGGTGGGGGATGGGGGGGAGGGAAGGGGGTAGTGGGGGGGGAAGGAAGGGGGAAGGGTGAGGGATGGGAGGATGGGGAGGGGGGGAGGGGAAGGGGGTAGTGGTGGGGAAGGTAAGGGGGGGGAAGGCTCACACTCCGCTTCAACCTCAGTCCGACTCCAGCGCCGTCTCTGTCCTTGTCTTTCTCTTTCTCTTTCTTTCTTTCTCTCTCTCTCTCTCTCTCACACATACACAATGACCGCACTCACCAGCAGAGAGGACCGGTTGAGGGGGGGGGGGGGAGGCTCTCACTCCAACTCCTGCTCCGCCGTCGCTCCCCTCCTCCTAGGAAGCGGCCATTTTCCGTCGGGCCCCGCACCGCGCACGCGCCCCCTCCCCAGTACGTCACCGCGTCACCACGCCCCTGCCCCGCGTAGCCCCGCCCCTCCTGTTTACGTCACTCCGCCCCTTCGCAGCTCGTTAGTACGTCAGCCCTCCCCTACGCACGTGCCCAGCCCCCTCCTCGCGTCAGTACGTCAACGTCCCGCCCCGCCGGAAGCCGGTCCACCGGAAGTCGGGCCGCCGCGTCTCCATCAAAGATCTTTGGTCTCCATGGCGACGGCACCAGCCCTGGAGCGGAACGAAGGCCGCATCGTGGATCTTGTAGATCTTGTAGCCATCGCTCCCGGAGAGTTCACCAGGGACCAGACTGGAAGCCAAAGATCTTATAGTGGAGCGATAGGATCTTTGTTGGAAGCTGACGAGAGTGGGTGTGGACTAGCGGGGGCTGTGCAGCCTGTGGGCTTGGATGGATGGAGGTTGCGTAGGGAGGGAGGTAGGCATGTCTTGTCAACAGACCTGTTCACATGCCTACCTACCTACCTACGCACTCCACAGGGAAATTGCTTCAGGGAACAATTAATGGATGTATTTGTTTAAGTAAGAACTACAGACGTTTCGGGTCGAGACGCTTCTTCAGACTGATGATGGGGGGGGGAGGAAGAGGCGAAGACAGTGGGCTGAGGGAGAGCTGGGAAGCCAAGATCATCGAGCTCTATCATGAATCTTCTTCTGAATTTGACGTCGTCAGGGCAGTACTCTTCATGTCGCCAACTTGTGTGTGTTGTGCATACTAACGTGCTGTTAGTGCCCCCTTAAAACTTTGCTGGGAAGGAGAGAGAAAGCGAGAAACCTGAAACTGAAGAAGTCAATGTTCATACCACTGGGGTGTAAACTGCCCAAGCGAAATATGACATGCTGTTCCTCCAATTTGCATTTGGCTTCACTCTGACAATGGAGGAGACCCAGGACAGAAAGATCAGATTGGGAATGGGAGGGGGAGTTAAGTGCTGAGCCACCGGGAGATCAGGTAGGTTCAAGATTTCAAGATTCAAGATTCAATTTAATTGTCATTTGGACCCCTTGAGGTCCAAACGAAATGCCGTTTCTGCAGCCATACATTACAAACAAATAGACCCAAGACACAACATAATTTACATAAACATCCATCACATCGCTGTAATGGAAGGCCAAAAAAACTTATCTCTCCACTGCACTCTCCCCCCCCATGCCAGAGTCAAAGTCAAAGCCCCCGGCTGGCGATGGCGATTGTCCCGCGGCCATTAAAGCCACGCCGGGTGGTGCGAGGTCGCACACCGGGTCTTGGTGTTGGAGCCCCCGGCGTGCGCTCGCAGAGTCCCGCGGCCATTCCAAGCCGCGCGGGGCGGTGATGTCAGGCCCCGCTCCAGGAGCTCTTCAACCCCGCAACTCGGGCGGGAGAAGTCGCCGTTGCAGGAGCCCTGAAAAGCGGTCTCCCTCCAGGGACCCGCGGGCTCCCGGTGCCGCCGTCAGCCAAACCCGCAGTTGCAGCCTCCGAATCTCCAGAGGTCGGGCCGCAGCAGCAGCAGCGCTCCACCACCACTCCACCCGCTCCGAACTCGGCCAGCTCCGCGACGGTGAGGTGAGTTGGCACCAGAGTCCCCGGTCTTCTCCTGTTGGAGGCCACTCCTCGTTGTAGCCCCAACGACAACGGAGACCCGACAAAGAAAAGGTCGGGTCTCCCGTGCAGGGAGAGATTTAAAAGTTACCCCCCCCACCCCACCCCCACCCCCCCACACCCCAACAAAAAATAACAAAAACTACATAAAAACACAGACAAAAAATAATAAAAACGCGGACGGGCTGCAGAGGCCTCTGCTGACGAGAGTCGCGCCGCCGGTTAAGGCAGGCTGAGCGGAGGTGTTAAGCGAAACGATCGCAGAGCCTGCTCTTGGTCTCACAAAGCTTCGCATACCTGCTCGCGGTTCACCTGGTCGAGATCGGACGGTTCAGCCTGGTCCCGGATAGATTTCCTCTTCGCGCCGAAGGCCGTCATGGTCACGACCTCACGCCGGTGTTCTTCTCTGACCACTGCCTCCTTCAGACTTCCTGTCACCTACAGGAGAACCGGACGGCAGGCAGAGGGACGTGGAAGTTAAATGTGAAGCTGTTGACCCCAGAGAACATTGAGGAGCTAAAGAGAGACGTCGCATGTTGGAGAACGGTGACGCCCCTCTTTGACTACCCGACACACTGGTGGGAAGCAACCCAGGAGAACATTAAGAGGTTCTTCATATTTAAAGGGGTTCAGAGAGCAAGACAGAGTCAGACGGAATTGTGACAACTCAAGACAGATTTGCAGCAACTGCTCCTTCTGCAGTCGAGAGGGGTGGATGTGAGGGAGGAATTTAGAGAGTTGAACATCCCCATCATGGACTGTTCACTCTGCTACCCTCGGGCAAAAGTATAAGGAGCAGAACGGCCAGGTTTTGAAACAGCTTCTTCCCCCGAGCCATCAGACTCTTGAATTACATATAATGTGCCGCCACTATTATCTATTTGATCTTTGTATCTATTTTATCTTTTCATCTATTTTATCCTATTGTTATTTTATGTTGCACTGTGAGCCAGATGCAACAAAATTTTGTTCAGACTTGCATATGTTGGTGTATTTTTGAATGACAATAAAGTCTTTGATCGATTGATTGATTGAAGGGCCGGCAAGCTGGTCTCTTTACCTCCGAATCCTTCAAGATCATCTTCCGATCCAGGGTCTGCCACGTGGAGCAGGATGAGACGTGCTCACGCTTCTTCTTCCATAAGGTTCACAGGGGGATGAACAGCCTTAGGGGGAGGATGGCTCGGTAAAATCCTTGCAGACGGACATGCTGCGGATCTGCAAATCCTTTTATACGGATTTGTACGACAGAAAAGCCACTTTCTGTTCTCTATCACGGAGGTCTTGGAGAACAACAAGCGGACAGTCTGGACCAACTCGGGGGGGGCGGAAATTGCTATCAAAACATGGGGGGGGAGGCACAATTTCTTGACGCTGCGCGCGCGTGCGTACACACACGCGCAAAGCTTCGGCCGTGGGCCTTGTGGACGGTAACACCGGGAGCTGACCTGGTTGGTAACCGACTCCGAACTCCAGCAACAGCAGCTTCGTCCGCCCCGAATCGTGGGGCTTCAATCGGCCCGTTCACGGGGCCTTTCATTGCCCGACGCGACTTTAAAAACAGGCTGCGGGATCTTCCATCGCCCGACGGGGGCTTCACCATGGGGAGAGAGAGAGAGAGAGGGGGGGAGGAGAGGGGGGAGAGAGGAGAGGGGAGGAGCCTAAAAAAAGGGAGGGAGAGGGGGGGAGAGGAGACGGGGGGGAGAGGAGAGGGGGAGAGGAGAGGGGGGGGAGAGAGGAGAGGGGGGTGGGGAGAGGGGGGTGGGGTGGGGAGAGAGAAGTGGGGAGAGATGGGGGGGAAAGAGGGGATAGGGAGAGAGAGGTGGGGAGAGAGAGTAGTGGAGAGAAAGGGAGTGCCTTTTTACTTCAACCCAAACCCCCCAAACATCCATTTGCAAGCAGTGCTTTTTTACTTCAAACTAACCATCTTTTCATTTTCAAACCACATTAAGGGTACTCACAGCTGTGTAGGCATTTGTTAAGTGTCATTCAGAGCTCAGAGTGACCTCCATCTTGATGAGAGACTGATTGAGGCACACCACTTCCTGGTTTTATAGTCCCACCCCTCCCTCCAGCAGGGGCAGCATAGAGAATGGGGAATTTTGTAAAATTAATATCTGTCATTTTTCATCGACGGGAAAAATCCTCGGCACACATGCGGCGGATGGGGGCTCTGAGCAAGGTGGCCAAAAATGACGGCGGTAGGTGGCAGCGTTCTCTCGGAAATCGCAGCGCAGACGGCCAAAAGCGGTCAAGAACAGAGATTTAGTAATATACTAGACCAAGTGCAGACCCGTTGGGTTGCACCCCCAATGGTGTGATCCCCCAACCCAATATTCCACCATGCACCCGTCTCCTCCAATGGAACTGAAGCCGTTCCCAAAAGTAAGATTCCAGCATTGCCCTGCCTCCCTCAGCAGTGGATTTAAAAAAAAAATCCAATGGCACCTCCCCTGCCTGCTGCAGCAGTGAAAAGTTCAGAATGTTCCTGTCTTGCAACTTTGTTTCGAAGTGTGTTGGAAGCTGGCATGTAAATGGAGAAGCCAGTTTCTTTTTGAAATACTTGGGGGTGGAGGGGTGGGGGAGAAGGAGAAGGATTTAAAACGTGTACTTCAACACGACGAAATGAAATGAGGAGCGGATACTTAGAAAGAAAAGCGAAATCTCTACCGAAATGGAAAATATCTCGGAGATTGAGCGTCTGGATTGGGCGTGGCAATGAATCAAAGGAAGAAATGCAGCCGGCAGCCGTACATGCAAATGAATCCATTCTGATTGGACATCTGCGAGCATCGGCCATTCCGATTGGACATCTGCGAGTATCGGGCACGAATCGAAAGGCAGGAAGGGCGCCGGTCGGCAGTCGGTCGGATGGCCCCAGAGTTTTATAGGTATACTAGACCAAGTGCAGACCCGTTGGGTCTGCTCCCCCAATGGTGTGATCCCCCAACCCAATATTCCACCATGCACCCGTCTCCTCCAATGGAACTGAAGCCGTTCTCAAAAGTAAGATTCCAGCACTGCCCTGCCTCCCTCAGCAGTGGATTAAAAAAAAATCCAATGGCACCTCCCCTGCCTGCTGCAGCAGTGAAAAGTTCAGAGTGTTCCTGTCTTGCAACTTTGTTTCGAAGTGTGTTGGAAGCTGGCATGTAAATGGAGAAGCCAGTTTCTTTTTGAAATACTTGGGGGTAGGGGGGGAGAAGGATTTGATTTAAAAACGTGGACTTCAACACGACTAAATGAAATGAGGAGCGGATACTTAGAAAGAAAAGCGAAATCTCTACCAAAATGGAAAATATCTCGGAGATTGAGCGTCTGGATTGGGCGTGGCAATGAATCAAAGGAAGAAATGCAGCCGGCAGCCGTACATGCAAATGAATCCATTCCGATTGGACATCTGCGAGCATCGGCCATTCCGATTGGACATCTGCGAGTATCGGGCACGAATCGAAAGGCAGGAAGGGCGCCGGTCGGCAGTCGGTCGGATGGGGCCAGAGTTTTAAATATATAATAGAAGATAGATAGATAGATAGATAGATAGATAGATAGATAGATAGATAGATAGATAGATATATGTTCAAGAAAGAACCGTAGATGCTGGAAAAATCGAAGGTAGACAAAAATGCTGGAGAAACTCAGCAGAAGGATATGTCGGAGGATTATGCGATGGCTGGTAGGGTGGAAGGTGAGGACAAGAGGGACTGTCCTTGTTACGAGGGGGGGGGGATATAGAGACGCTAGTGAGAGCCTCATCTATAATGGAAGAGGGGAAACCCCGTTCCCTAAAGAATGAGGACATCTCTGATGCCCTGGTTTGGAACACCTCATCCTGGGTGCAGATACGGGGTAGATGGAAGAATTGGAAGTAGGGGATAGAGTCCTTACAGGAAGCAGGGTGGGAAGAACTGTAGCCCAGATAGCCATGGGAGTCAGTGGGTTTGTAGTAGATGTCGGTCAGTAGTCTGCAACCTGAGATGGAGACGGTGAAGTCAAGAAATGGTAGGGAAATGTCGGAGATGGTCCAGGTGAATTTGAGTGCAGGATGGAAGTTAGTGGTGAAATGGGTGAAGTCAGTGAGTTCTGCATGGGTGCAGGAGATAGCACCAATGCAGTCGTCGATGTAGCTGAGGTAGAGTTCGGGGATAGGGCCACGGTACGACTTAGAAACATAGAAATAGAAATTAGGTGCAGGAGTAGGCTATTCAGCCCTTCGAGCCTGCACCGCCATTCAATATGATCATGGCTGATCATCATGACTTGAACAAGGATATATAACAAGTACCCTACAAAGAGGCAGGCATTGCTGGGGCCATGCGCCAACTTCATTCCCGGTTTCAGCGAAATATCAGCCCCATTGCGCCATCTTACACACAAAGTCACTGCTTGGACTTGGCACGAGCAACAACACTTAAGCAGCAGATGTCTAGTGCTCCTACTCTGGCTTACTTTGATTCTAAACTGCCAGTCACACTGACTTGTGACGCCTCACAACACAGACCTGGCGCAGCATGTCTTCAAAATGATGGCAACGGCAATAAGCCCGGGCATTCCTCCGCCTATACCAGCACAACAATCCGTGTCTGCATCGGCTACTCTGCCCATGACGTCTTCGCCTGCGTCACAGTCTCCTGCTTCGTCTCCAGGAATGCTGGTTCAGTCTCCCTCACCTGTGCAGCCACCTGCTCTGTCCCCGTGCAGAAAGAACGGAGACGGTCTCTATCGTACACGTGCTGGTCGTGTTTGCAAGCCGGTTGTGAAGTACCCGGGCTATGTTTGACTTTCCTCCAGGTTATTATTAATTACTATGCATGCCTTACTTAGTCAATGGGTTTGTACTAGAAACATAGAAAATAGGTGCAGGAGGAGGCCATTCAGCCCTTCGAGCCAGCACCGCAATTCATTGTGATCATGGCTGATTGTCCCCAATCAATAACTCATGCCTGCCTTCTCCCCATATCCCTTGACTCCACTAGCCCCTAGAGCTCTATCTAACTCTCTTAAATCCATTCAGTGAATCGGCCTCCACTGCCCTCTGTGGCAGGGAATTCCATAAATTCACAACTCTCTGGGTGAAAACTTTTTTTCTCACCTCTGTCTTAAATGACCTCCCCTTTATTCTAAGACTGTGGCCCCTGGTTCTGGACTCGCCCAACATTGGGAACATTTTTCCTGCATCTAGCTTGTCCAGTCCTTTTATAATTTTATAAGTTTCTATAAGTTTCCCCCTCATCCTTCTAAACTCCACAAGCCTAGTCTTTTCAATCTTTCCTCATATGACAGTCCCGCCATCCCAGGGATCAATCTCGTGAACCTACGCTGCACTGCCTCAATCATAAGGATGTCCTTCCTCAAATTAGGAAACCCAAACTGTACACAATACTCCAGATGTGGTCTTACCAGAGCCCTATACAACTGCAGAAGAACCTCTTTACTCCTATACTAAAATCCTCTCGTTATGAAGGCTAACATTCCATTAGCTTTCTTCACTGCCTGCTGTACCTGCACGCCAACTTTCAGTGACTGGTGTACAAGGACACCCAGGTCTCGCTGTACCTCCCCCTTACCTAACCTAACCCCATTGAGATAATAATCTGCCCCCTTGTTTTTGCAGCCAAAGTGGATAACCTCACATTTATCTATGTTATACTTCATCTGCCACGCATCTGCCCACTCACTCAACATGTCCAGGTCACCACTGCCACCCAGCTTTGTGTCATCCGCAAACTTGCTAGTGTTGCTCCTAATTCCCTCTTCCAAATCATTAATATATATGGTAAACAGTTGCGGCCCCAACACCGAGCCTTGCGGCACTCCAATCACCACTGCCTGCAATTCTGAAAAGGACTCATTCACTCCTACTCTTTGCTTCCTGTCTGCCAACCAATTTTCTATCCCACCGTGTGCTCTAATTTTAGTCACCAGTCTCCTGTGCGGGATCTTATCAAAGGCTTTCTGAAAGTCTACTACATCCACTGGCACCCCTTCATCCATTTTACTTGTCACATCCTCAAAAAATTCCAGAAGATTAGTCAAGCATGATTTCCCTTTCATAAATCCATGTTGACTTGGATTAATCATTTTTACTGCTATCCAAATGCCCCATTATTACCTCTTTAATAATTGACTCCAGCATCTTTCCCACCACCAACGTCAGTCTGTAATTCCCCGTTTTCTCTCTCGCTCCTTTCTTGAAAAGTGGGATAACATTGGCTATCCTCCAATCCCCAGGAACTGATCCTGAATCTATTGAACATTGGAAAATGATCACCAATGCGTCCACTATATCTAGAGACACCTCCCTGAGGACCCTGGGATGCAGACCATCAGGTCCAGGGATTTTATCATCCTTCAGTCCCATTAGCCTACCCAATACTATTTCTCGCCTAATGAAAATTTATTTCAGTTCCCCTACCCCCCTAGATCCTCTGGTCTCCAGTACATCTGGGAGATTGTTTGTGTCTTCCTTAGTGAAGACAGATCCGAAGTAGCTGTTCAACTCTTCTGCCATTTGCTTGTTCCCCATAATAATTTCACCTGTGTCTGCCTTCAAGGGACCCACATTTGACTTTACTATTCTTTTTCCCTTAAGATATCCAAAGAAGCTTTTGCTGTCCTTCTTTATATTCCTAGCCAGTTTCCCCTCGTACTTTTCAGCCCGTATTGTCCGTTTTGTTTCCTTCTGCTGTCCTATGAAAGTTTCCCAATCCTCTGGCTTCTGGCTACTCTTTGCTGTGTTATGCATCTTTTCTTTTAGTTTTATTCTATCCATAGGTACACAAAAATGCTGGAGAAACTCAGCGGGCGCAGCAGCATCTATGAAGCGAAGGAAATAGGCAATAGACTCAGGCGGAGTCTGAAGAAGGGTTTCGGCCCGAAACGTTGCCTATTTCCTTCACTCCATAGATGCTGCTGCGCCCGCTGAGTTTCTCCAGCATTTTTGTGGTACCTTCGATTTTCCAGCATCTGCAGTTCCTTCTTAAACACTTATTCTATCCCTAACTTCCTTTGTCAGCCACAGTGCCACCTACTCCCCTTAGAATCTTTCTTCCTCTTTGGAATGAAATGATCCTGCGTCTTCCGGATTATTATCAGAAATTCCTGCCATTGCTGTTCCACCGTCATTCCTGCTAGGATCCCTTTCCAGTCTACCTTGGGCAGCTCCTCCCTCATGCCTTCATAGTCCCCTTTGTTCAACTGAGTCCCCTTTGTTCAACTTGTTGATTCTTTAAGAGGGAGGATGTAGATCAGTGTCACTCATGTTATGAGTCATGCTTTTGTAGTTACGCCCACTAGCTTTACAGTAACCCTCCCTGCTTGGTTCCTGCATTATTAGAAAAACGTGCTATCATGAGGTTATCTGTGTTATGTCGTTACTAAAGTCTTTGGACCTTTATCATGGTGTTAGGCTTCAGCTATTTGGACAGTCACAACACAACAACGCCTTGGATTTGGAAGAAATGGGAAGAGTCAAAGAAAAAGTTGATCAGGGTAAGGACCAGCTCCGCTAGGCGGAGGAGAGTATCTGTAGACGGGGATTGGTTGGTTCTGCGGTTGAGGAAGAAACGGAGGGCTTTAAGACCCTCCTGGTGGGGGATGGAGGTGTAGAGTGGCTGAAGATGAGGGAGTGGGGACCTGGAAAACGGAAGCCAAGGAGGAGACGAAGAGCGTGTGAGGTGTCTTGGACGTAGGTAGGGAGGGATTTAATCAGGGGGGGATAGGATGGGGTCGAGTTATGTGGAAATAAGTTCGGTGCGACAAGAACAAGCAGAAACAATGGGTGGATTTGGGGGAGAAGGTAAAATCGGGCGGGGTGGGGCTGGGGAACGATGTAGGTTGGAGGCTTGGGAGGGCAGGGAGCTGGAAGTGATGAAGCCAGTGATGGTGTTTGAGGTAATGGCCTGGTGCTCGTCTGTGGGGTATCTGTGCACGCTGATCTCTACCGGTCTGAGGCCAGGCGGCAACTCCCAGACACCTCCTACTTATAAAGTATAAAGTATCCTTTATTGTCATTCAAACTTGTTAGTATGAACAAAATTGCGTACCTTGCAGTCATAACAGAGAATAAAATAACAGAACACACAATGAACACAATTTAACATCCACCACAGTGAGTCTACCAGGCACCTCCTCACCTTGATGGAAGGGAAAAGTCTTAAAGTCCTTGTCTCTCCTTCCTTGTTCTCCCCCTGCGTTGAGGCGATCCAGGCTTTCGATGTTGGGCCCTCCGCCGGGTGATGGTAAGTAAGACCGGCGGCCGAATACGCGCTCCGCGAACGGGCCGGTTCAAACTCCGCGGCCCGGGGCAGGCAAAGCTGCCGCCCTCCAGTCCAGCGGACAAAGCAGTTGTTGGGGGAGCTCCGGAGAATCGGTCACCAACCTGGGACCAGCGAGCTCCCGATGTTGCCGTCCACTGGGCCCGCGGCCGAAGCCTCCGAGGCTCCGAAGTCGGGCCACCGCCGCCGCAGCGCCACCACAGCCCCGAAGTCGGCCAGCTTGGCGATGGTGAGTCCTGACTCTGCCTCCGGAGCCTCGAGGTCGGTTCCAGTTGGAGGCCGCCAGCTCCGCGATTAGGCCTCATCGGAGATGGAGACGGGGTTACGACAAAGTAAAGGTCGCATCACCCCGAAGGAAAAGACTAAAACAAGTTTCCACCGCCCCCCACACATACACAACTAAAAATAAACGAAAACATACGTCCAACAAGACAAAAGAAAACAAAAAAATGAAAAAGACAGACGGACTACAGGCGAGCCGCAGCTGCGTGGGCAGCACCGCCACTTCCGGATTATCCTTTGACCATGACCCCACAGACGAGCACCAGGCCGTTATCTCAAGCACCATGTCTGCAACCGGAGGAAATGCTACACTTGTCGCTTTACCTCCCCCCTCGACTCCATCCAAGGACCCAAGCAGTCTTTCCAGGTGAGGCAGAGGTTCACCTGCACCTCCTCCAACCTCATCTATTGCATCCGCTGCTCTAGGTGTCAACTGTTCTACATCGGTGAGACCAAGCGCAGGCTTGGCGATCGCTTCGCCCGACACCTACACTCAGTTCTTTTTTTTAAAATTTCAAAATAGACTTTATTCGAAAAATATATATATACAATACATGATCTCCACTCAGTTCACATTAACCTACCTGATCTCCCGGTGGCTCAGCACTTCAACTCCACCTCCCATTCCGAATCTGACCTTTCTGTCCTGGGCCTCTTCCTTTTTTTTTTTTTTTTTTTTTTTTTTTTTTTTTTTTTTTTAAATTTTTATTTTTATTTTATTAGAAGTTAATACAGCACAAAACAGTACAGTGGCACCTAATTTTAGGTGCCAACTATGTAATACCGTAATCCATTCTATGTACAACCTCTAGTTTTATGTTATAAGAAGGAAGTAAGCAGAACAAGAAAAAGAAAACAATAGAAAGGGGAAAAAGTGGAAAAATAGATGGTAGAGAGTAGAAAAACGTGAAGTGTGTATATAAAAAATAAAAAAAAGGAAGAGAGAAAGTGGAAAGTAGAAATAGAAGAGAAGGCCCCTTAAAAGAGAATTTTTCAAATCTGTATTCGGAGATGTAGCTCTATCCGCGTCATGAACTGAAATCAGCAATCCTTACGGCACCGCTGCATCACATGATTCCAAAAAGTCGATGAAAGGAGACCAACTCTTTAAGAATTGGTCATATTTATCTATTAGTCGGAGTCTCATTTCTTCAAGGCGTGCTATGTCCATCATATTCCTAATCCACATTTTAACAGTTGGTGTGGTTGCATTTTTCCAAAATTTAAGTATCAATTTCTTTCCAATTATTAACCCATAATTAAAAAAAACATTTTGATCTTTATTTAAATTGGTATCTTCTCCTATTATTCCAAATATAATCCATTCCGTTTTGGGTTCTATTCTTGACTTGAAAATCTTTGTAAATATATCAAATATATCACTCCAAAATTTATTCAACTTTGTACATCCAACAAATGAGTGTGTTATATTAGCGTTTTGAAACAAACATTTATCGCATCTGGGAGAGACGTTTGGATAAAATTTATTCAACCTCGTTTTTGAATAATATAGTCTATGTAATAATTTGAATTGAATTAAATTATGTCTTGCATTAATAGAACAGTTATGTGTATTCATCAAATACTTTTCCCATCTATCCTTCGAGATCTTTATCATTAGCTCTTGTTCCCAATCTTCCCTTAATGCTTCTGTTGAGGGTGATTCTCTATTTAATATATTATTATAAAAGTATGATATTAATTTTTGTGAATCAGCCTTAATATTCATTGCTTCTTCTAAAGGATCTAAAAATATAGTTTGAAATCTATGTGTATATTTCTTCATAAAGTCACATACCTGTATATATTTAAAATATTGATTTCCATAGCCAGAGTGAGGCCCACCATAAATTGGAGGAGCAGCACCTCATATTCCTTGGGCAGTTTACTTGGGCAGTTTACACTCCAGAGGTGTGAACATTGACTTCTCCAATTTCAGGCAGTCTTTGCTTTCTCCCTCCTCCCCCTACCCTTCCCAGCTCTCCCACAGCTACTGCCTCCACCTCTTCCTTTCTTCTTCCTTTCACCCCCACATCAGTCAGAAGAAGGGTGTCGACCCGAAACGTCACCTATTCCTTCGCTCCATAGATGCTGTCTCACCCGCTGAGTTTCTCCAGCACTCTGTCTTAGCCTGGCGCAGCACTGCCACCTGCTGTACTGGGCGTGCAAGTGCCACTGTGGAGAAGAGAAGGGTCTCGACCCGAAACGTCACCTATTCCTTCGCTCCATAGATGCTGCCTCACCCGCTGAGCATTCTTGTCTAACAAGTCTAGGTCATCTCTGGCAGGTGGGGGAACAGTAGTAGCTCCCAACAAAGATGTTTTCGGGGCTCGTCAGGTAGCTGGCACCACACCTGTTCACTTCCTTCTTGAGTCAAGTCAGGTCTTTCGATCGGCGGGATGATGTCTTGGATGGCGATGAAAACACCGCCACCTCCCCGTGAATGATCCACTACAACACACATGGTGAAACATAGGTCTTTATTCCATTCAGAAATACAGAGCATTTCAACTGCACAGCCGTGCTCATGAAGCTCAGCATACAGCTGGCTGTCAGCGTTAGTGTAGTATGGTAATACCATGTAATGGGTGGCATGCATATATGTGTAGTGGAGATAGACAATAGACAATAGGTGCAGGAGTTGGCCATTTGGCCCTTGGAGCCTGCACCACCATTCAATGTGATCATGGCCAAAGATCCTAGAGGAGCAAGATAGACCACTCCTTCGAAATTCAATGGACTGGCGTGTAGTACGTGACGGAACGTCACGGCCGCCATTTCTTAGTGCGACACGCGACTTCCGGTATGCCACCCGCTGTGATCCAAAGCAAAGATTATAGAGCTCCGCTATAATCTTTGATCCAAAGCAAAGATCCTCGAGTATCTTGTAGCGGGAACAGCCCCCTCCTTTGCGTAGTTTCCCTTGCATTGTATTGCTTTAACACACACTGCACAAAATTAAATTTAACGTATACATATTATATATATTTATATGAATGTGTGTCTGTGTGTGAGAGGCAAGTTACAGATAGTTAAGTTTATTCTCATGGATCAGAAGCAACTTTGATTTAAATAATCACTATTAATTTATTTGTCTTGTAAGATGATATACATAAACCATAAAGGCAATTATATATATAATTATATAGTAATAATATATATATGCATATATATATTTATACACACATATATATATACACATACATATATACACACATACATATATACACATACATACATACGTATACACATACATATGCACACATACAAATACACACATACATATGGATACATTTATATGCATACATACACACATATAAACATATATATACATACATATATACACACATATACATATACATGCATATATACACATACATGCATATATATACACATACATATATATTTATACATATGATTAACATGTAGAGGAACCAACGAGAGAGCAGGCTATTTTAGACTGGGTATTGAGTAATGAGGACGGGTTAGTTAGCAATCTTGTTGTACGTGCCCCCTTGGGCAAGAGTGACCATAATATGGTTGAGTTCTTCATTAGGCAGGCAGTGACTAGTGGGGTACCGCAAGGCTCAGTACTGGGACCCAAGCTATTTACAATATATATTAATGATCTGGATGAGGGAATTGAAGGCAATATCTCCAAGTTTGCGGATGACACTAAGCTGGGGGGCAGTGTTAGCTGTGAGGAGGATGCTAGGAGACTGCAAGGTGACTTGGATAGGCTGGGTGAGTGGGCTAATGTTTGGCAGATGCAGTATAATGTGGATAAATGTGAGGTTATCCATTTTGGTGGCAAAAACAGGAAAGCAGACTATTATCTAAATGGCGGCCGACTAGGAAAAGGGGAGATGCAGCGAGACCTGGGTGTCATGGTACACCAGGCATTGAAAGTAGGCATGCAGGTGCAGCAGGCAGTGAAGAAAGCGAATGGTATGTTAGCTTTCATAGCGAAAGGATTTGAATATAGGAGCAGGGAGGTTCTACTGCAGTTGTACAGGGTCTTGGTGAGACAACACCTGGAGTATTGCGTACAGTTTTGGTCTCCAAATCTGAGGAAGGACATTATTGCCATAGAGGGAGTGCAGAGACGGTTCACCAGACTGATTCCTGGGGTGTCAGGACTGTCTTATGAAGAAAGACTGGAAAGACTTGGTTTATACTCTCTAGAATTTAGGAGATTGAGAGGGTATCTTATAGAAACTTACAAAATTCTTAAGGGGTTGGACAGGCTAGATGCAGGAAGATTGCTCCCGATGTTGGGGAAGTCCAGGACAAGGGGTCACAGCTTAAGGATAAGGGGGAAATCCTTTAAAACCGAGATGAGAAGAACCTTTTTCACATAGAGAGTGGTGAATCTCTGGAACTCTCTGCCGCAGAGGGTAGTCGAGGCCAGTTCATTGGCTATATTTAAGAGGGAGTTAGATGTGGCCCTTGTGGCTAAGGGGATCAGAGGGTATGGAGAGAAGGCAGGTACGGGATACTGAGTTGGATGATCAGCCATGATCATATTGAATGGCGTTGCAGGCTCGAAGGGCCGAATGGCCTACTCCTGCACCTAATTTCTATGTTTCTATGTTTCTATTATTTTCCAACGATCAATAGATTTACGATCAGTTCCTGTGGATTGGAGGATAGCTAATGCTATCCCACTTTTCAAGAAAGGAGCGAGAGAGAAAACGGGGAATTACAGACCAGTTAGCCTGACTTTGGTGGTGTGAAAGATGCTGGAGTCAATTATTAAAGATGTAATAATGGGGCATTTGGATAGCAGTAAAAGGATTAGTCCAAGTCAACATGGATTTATGATTTTACAATGCATTTAAGCCTCTCCCATTTTTATGAGATGAATTCCTGGAATATGTAAGAAGTTTATTGTAACCTAGTGCTACTTGCCTGAACAATGGATGATATATCACTTAAATGCAATTGTTTTCAGTTGTGTGGAGAGACCTGTATATTGAAAATGCGTTTTGGCTCTAATATGTCAATTTACCTTAAATGTAGAAGAGCTTATTAAAATCTTCTTACAAAGACCATTAAGTATTTTCTATCTATCCTCTTTTGGACCCAAGGCATAGCAGAGCTGCCAACTCTCACGAAGAGGTAAGGGAGGGAGAGATGGAAGGGAGGGAGAGAGGGAAGGGAGGGAGATCGCGAAGAGAGGGAGGAGAGAGAGAGAGAGAGAGAGAGATCGAGAGAAGAGAGGGGAGCGAGAGATCGAGAGGAGGGGAGAGAGAGATCGAGAGAAGAGAGGGAGAAGGGGGGAGAGGGAGAAGGGGGAGAGGGAGAAGGGGGAGAGGGAGAAGGGGAAAGGGGGGACAGGGAGAAGGGGGGAGGGAGAAGAAGGGGACAGGGACAAGGGGGAGAGGGAGAAGGGGGAGAGGGAGAGTGGAACGATAGCACATTATAACGCGCAGCCGTCCCATTCCGACCAAAGATTATAGAGCAGAGCTCCACATGTATCTTTGATTGCGGCCGCCGCCACCGAACCCCCCGACCCACCATTGCACCCAAAGATGATAGAGCAGAGTTATATAATATTTGATTGCACCCTTCTTCACGGCGGGCTTGTGATCTTTGCTTGTGATGTCTTGTATGTATGTGAGTGTTGTTTGCTATGTCCCTATGTTCGAGGAATATAATGGGTAACAGCCGCCCATTCTCGGACTTGAATCTGAGCTCGAAAAATCTCCTGGTCACTGGGCCTGATGTGTCCGCGGGACATATTTTGGAAATAAATCCCTTACAAGAACAAAACCAAAAACGTACAGAAGTGTTAAAATTGTCTTTATTATTATGGTAAGTAAAGAACTATTAAAAATAAGTCTAATAACTTTCTCATGTACCGCCAAACCAAGTTTCCCAATGGCCGTTGATGGGAGAACAGAAAATAACATTTTCACGACAGAATATCGACTGAAAATAATAAAAATATTTTCTCACCTTTCTTTTTTATTGGGGAACCTAAAGAATGACAGGTCGGGTCGTTTAGATTTACGATTAGAATACTTGATAGCAGAGCAGTGAGATGAAATTTAGATAAAGACGCCATGACAGTGTGGGGGAAGCCCAATAAATGCTCAATAAAATGGCGTCGACGATCACACACGTCATACTACGCGTTTTTCGAGGAGTGGTCTATCTTGTTCCTCTAAGATCTTTGATCATGGCTGATCATCCACAATCAGTACCCCGTTCCTGCCTTCTCCCCATATCCCTTGACTCCGCTATCTTTAAGAGCCCTATCTAGCTCTCTCTTGAAAGTATCCAGAGAACCTGCCTCCACTGCCCTCTGATGCAGAGAATTCCACAAACTCACCACTCTCTGTGTGAAAAAGTGTTTCCTCATCTCCATTCTAAATGGCTTACCCCTTATTCTTAAACTGTGGCCCCTGGTTCTGGACTCCCCCAACATTTTTCCTGCCTCTAGCGTGTCCAAACCCTTAATAATCTTATATGTTTGAATATAAATGGCATGGAATAATAAAGTTTAATCTACACCTTGTGTTCCTCCTGTATTTCTAGTCACTTGGTAGTAGCTGGGGAAAATTTCTGATGAAGAAACGTTGTTGTCTAACGATGACTCTGAGCCAAGGGTTATGTCAGGAGATTTACAGTCAATGACGGCGTGGAATAGAGCAACCTTTCTCCCAATACTCTGAAAGTTAATGGCTGCGATAGTTCAGTTCTTGTTTTTGTTTGATGTGATTTTTATCGTTCTTTGCCACCAACTGATTTTTTTATCGTTGTTGCGTCTGTGACTCTATCTTCACCTCTTTACCGTCGTCACTTCTTTTTGTTGCATATCTTTCATTCATTTGTTCTATATCTCTCGTTTCCCTCTCCCAGGACTCTCAGTCTGAAGATAGACACAGAATGCTAGAGTAACTCAGCGGGACAGACAGGCAGCATCTCCGGAGAGAAGGAGTGGGGGACGTTTTGGGTCTTCAGTCTCACTCTGAGGAAATGCCTTGACCCCGAAACGTCACCCGTCCATGTTCTCATAAGTGATAGGAGTAGAGTAAGGCCTTTCAGCCCATCGTCTACTCCCCTATCCCGCTGCGTTCTCCCCATAACTTTTGTGGAATTCGCTGCCTCAGGAGGCGGTGGAGGCCGATTCACTGGATGCATTCAAAAGAGATTTAGATAGAGCTCTTAGGGCTAGCGGAATCAAGGGATATGAGGAGAAGGCAGGAACAGGGTACTAATTTTGGATGATCAGCCATGATCACATTGAATGGCAGTGCTGGCTAGTAGGGCCGAATGGCCTACTCCTGCACCTATTGTCAATGTATCTATTGCACCTGTGTCTCCAGACACACTGACACCTCCAGAGATGCTGCCTGACCCGCTGAGTTACTCCAGCATGTACTGACTACAGTTCTACTGTCCTCTGGATTCTCTGTTCTCTGGATGCTTTCAAGAGAGAGCTAGATAGGGCTCTTAAAAATAGCGGAGTCAGGGGAAATGGGGAGACGGCAGGAACGGGGCACTGATTGGGGATGATCAGCCATGATCACATTGAATGGCGGTGCTGGCTCAAAGGGCCGAATGGCCTACTCCGGCACCTATTGTCTCCTGACTAATTTAACTGATTGTACGCCTCGTTGTAGGTCTTAAACTGTGGCCCCTGGTTCTGGACTCTCCCAACATCGGGAACACGTTTCCTGCCTCAAACGTGTCCAAGCCCTTAATAATCTTATATGTTTCAATAAGATCTCCTCTCATCCTTCTGCACTCCAGCGTATAGGGGAGTTGAGTTTACATGTGTTGCCATTCTTCTGCTGAGCAAGGGTTGTATAGAACGAGAAAGATAGAAACGGCATGCTGGAGTAACTCACTGGGACTTTCACAGTAAATGTCAGTAAAGGTTCCATAGACTGCCGTTCTTTCTGGCGGTCCAGGCAAGTGCCAGGCTGGGAGAGGTCTTTGGGCTGGTGTAGTCGGGGGATATGGGGAGTGGGCAGGAGCGGGATACTGATTTTGGATGTTCTGCCATGATCATGTTGAATGGCGGTGCTGGCTCGAGGGGCTGAGTGGCCTACCCCTGCACTTATTTTCTGTGTTTCTGCGTTACGTGCTGTACACAAGGGACAATAAACCGGATGTTTTTTGGGTGGTGGGAGTAAATTGGAGCACCGGGAGGAAGCCCACGTGGTCACAGGTGGAACGTGCAAACTTCACACACACAGCACCCATGGTCAGCATTGAATCTGGTCCCTGGCCCTGTGAGGCAGCAGCTCGACAGCGCCGCCCTGCAGTACGACAACATGCAATGCCATGCCTTGCCGCAGCAACTAAAGGGATCCCAACTGTCCTGAAGAAAGGCCTTGGCCCGAAACGTCACCTATTCCTTTTCCCCAGAGATGCTGCCTGACCCACTGAATTATTCCACTCTTGGTGTGGGAACTCAGTCCACATGAGTGACCTGTGTGATGATTCAATAAGAATTTGCTCTTCATTTCCAATTATTCCTTATTTCCCAGCCATATCCCAGACAGGTATTTCAGCACCTGTGGGAAGGAACTGGAGATTCAGGAACTACGGATTAGTGGGTTAACATATGAAGAGCCTTTGTCGGCACTGGGCCTGTACTCGCTGGAGTTTAGAAGAATGAGGGGGGGAACCTCATTGATACATACAGAATAGTGAAAGGCCTGGACAGAGTGGATGTGGAGAGGATGTTTCTACTAGTGGGAAAGCCTAGGACTAGAGGTCACAGCCTCAAAATTGAAGGACGTTCCTCTAGGAAGGAGATTTCTTGAGTCAGAGGGTGGTGAATCTGTGGAATTATTTGCCACAGACGGCTGTGGAGGCCATGTCAGTGGATAGACGGATTTTTGATTAGTGCGGGTATCAGGGGTTATGGGAAGAAGGCAGGAGAATGAGGTTAGGAGGGAGAGATAGATCAGCCGTGATTGAATGGCGCAGTAGACATGATGGGCCGAATGGCCTAATTCTACTCCTATTCCTTTTGGCGTTATGGCCGTATTTGTGCATATGAAAATAAACTCATCCACATAGTAAATATTCAGTGGTGCAGCGGTAGAGTTGCTGCCTCACAGCGCCAGAGACCCGGGTTCCATCCCGACTACGGATGCTGTCTGTACGGAGTTTGTACGTTCTCCCCGTGACCTGCATGGGTTTTCTCCGAGATCTCCAGTTTATTCCCACATTACAAAGACGTACATGTTGGTAGGTTAATCAGCTTGGTATAGTTAAGAATTGTCTCTCGTGTGTGGCATAGTGTTAGTGTGCGGGGATCGCTGGTCAGCGCGGACTCGGTGGGCTGAAGAGCTGTATCTCTAAGCTACAGTAAACTAAATGACAAACAGTGGACCCAGCACCAGTCCCAGTGGCAAAGCGAGCATTACAGTCCTCCAGTATAAAAAGCAATCCTCTGCCGCCACCCACTGACTCATCTTTGTCTATTCATCTCTGTATATGTGCCTGTGAAGCTGATGCAAGCATGAATTTTCATTGAAAATGTGCTTCATTCTACTTACCCATAGAACAATAGAAAGAATTTTATTGGGATTCACCACAGTTTGGTTTGGAAAAAACTCCTTCGTAGACCGGTAGAAATTGAAGAGCATTGCAGACGCAGCCCAGACCATCACCTAAACCAACCTCCCTCCCATTGACTCCATTTATACCTCACGCTGCCTCGGCAAGGCCAGCAGCATAATGCAGGACCCTGGCCGCTCTCTCTTCTCCCCTCTCCCATCGGGCAAGAGGTACAGAAGTGTGAAAACGTACACCTCCAGATTCAGGGACAGTTTCTTCCCAGCTGTTATCAGGCAACTGAACCGTCCTATCACCAACTAGAGAGCGGTCCTGACCTCCCATCTACCTCTTTGGAGATCTTTGAACTAACTTTAATCGAACTTTACTGGACTTTATCTTGCACCAAACACTGTTCCCTTTGTCCTGTCTCTGTACACTGTGGACGGCTCGACTGTAATCAAAAAGTCACCTATCCATGTTCTCCAGAGATAGAAACAGTAACTTAGAAAGTAGGTGCAGAAGTAGGCCATTTGGCCCTTCGAGAGCACCGCCATTCAATATAACCATGGCTGATCATCCAGAATTAGTACCCTGTTCCAGCTTTTTCCCCATATCCCTTGATTCCGTTATGCTTTTCAGTGTACCTCGGTAGACGTGACAATAAACAAAACTAAACACATATTGAAACACCTTAAAGCCAGTTTAGCAACCAATTGGCTAGTTCATCCTGGAACCATGAGATCTAACCTCCCAGACTAACCTGGCAAGGCGTCACAATGGCGCAGTGGTAGAGTTGCTGCCTCACAGTGCCAGAGACACGGGTTCAATGCTGACTACGGGTGTTGTCTGTATGGAGTTTGCACGTTCTCCCCGTGACCTGCGTGGGTTTTCCCCGGGTGCTCCGGTTTCCTTAATCGGGTCCAGGGAAACTATCTCAAGATTCAAGAGAGTTTATTGTCATGTGTCCCTAATAGGACAATGAAATTCTTGCTTTGCTTCAGCACAACAGAATATAGTAGGCATAAATAAATACAGAACAGATCAGTGTGACCATATACCAATGAATATACAGTGGCTTGCAAAAGTATTCATACCCCTTAAACTTTTCCACATTTTGTCACGTTACAACCACAAACGTAAATGGATTTTATTGGGATTTTATGTGATAGACCAACACAAATTGGCGCATAATTGTGAAGTGGAAGGAAAATGATATATGGTTTTCAAATTTTTTTACAAATAAAAAACTGAAAAGTGTGGCATGCAAAAGTATTCAGCCCCCTTTACTCTGATACCCCTAAATAAAATCCAGTGCAACCAATTGCCTTCAGAAGTCACCTAATTAGTAAATAGAGTCCACTTGTATGTAATCTAATCTCAGTATAAATACAGCTGTTCTGTGAAGGCCTCAGAGGTTTGTTAGAGAAAATTAGTGAACAAACAACATCATAAAGCCCAAGGAGCACACCAGACAGGTGAGGGATAAAGTTGTGGAGATGTTTAAAGCAGGGCTAGGTTATAAAAAAATATCCCAAGCTTTGAACATCTCACAGAGCACTGTTCAATCCATCATCAATGGAAAGAGTATGGTACAACTGCAAACCTACCAAGACATGGCCGTCCACCTAAACTGACAGGCCGGGCAAGGAGAGCATTGATCAGAGAAGCAGCCAAGAGGCCCATGGAGGAGCTGCAGAGATCCACAGCTCAGGTGGGAGAATCTGTCCACAGGACAACTATTAGTCGTGCACTCCACAAATTGGGCCTTTATGGGAGAGTGGCAAGAAGAAAGCCATTGTTGATAAAAAGCCATAAGAAGTCCCGTTTGCAGTTTGCCACAAGCCATGTGGGGGACACAGCAAACATGTGGAGGAAGGTGCTCTGGTCAGATGAGACCAAAATTGAAGTTTTTGGCCTAAATGCAAAACACTATGTGTGGTGGAAAACTAACACTGCACATCACCCTGAACACACCATCCCCATTGTGAAACATGGTGGTGGCAGCATCATGCTGTGGGGATGCTTTTCTTCAGCAGGGGCAGGGAAGCTGGTCAGAGTTGATGGGAAAATGGATGGAGCCAAATACAGGGCAATCTTGGAAGAAAACCTGTTAGAGTCTGCAAAAGACTTGAGACTGGGGCGGAGGTTCACCTTCCAGCAGGACAACGACCCTAAACATACAGCCAGAGCTACAATGGAATGGTTTAGATCAAAGCATATTCATGTGTTAGAATAGCCCAGTCAAAGTTCAGACCTAAATCCAATTGAGAATCTCTGGCAAGACTTGAAAATTGCTGTTCGCAGACGCTCTCCATCCAATCTGACTGAGCTTGAGCTATTTTGCAAAGAAGAATGGGCAAAAATTTCAGTCTCTAGATGTGCAAAGCTGGTAGAGACATACCCCAAAAGACTTGTAGCTGTAATTGCAGCGAAAGGTGGTTCTACAAAGTATTGACTCAGGGGGGCTGAATACTTTTGCACACCACACTTTTCAGTTTTTTATTTGTAAACAAATTTGGTAACCATGTATCATTTTCCTTCCACTTCACAATTATGCACCACTTTGTGTTGGTCTATCACATAAAATCCAAATAAAATATTTACGTTTGTGGTTGTAACGTGACAAAATGTGGAAAAGTTCAAGGAGTATGAATACTTTTGCAGGCCACTGTATATATACACACATAAATAAACAGATAAAGTGCAATGGGCTATTAATGATCAGAGTTTTGTTTGAGCTGAGTTTAATAGCCTGATGGCTGTGGGGAAGCAGGTATTATATCATATAACAGCATTTTGTTTGGACCTCAAGGGGACCAAATGACAATTAAATTGAATCTTGAATCTTGGTATTCCTGAACCTGGATGTTGCAGATTTCAGGCTCCTGTACCTTCTAGCTGAAGGCAGCGGGGAGATGAGTGAGTGGCCAGGATGGTGTGGGTCCACATTTCTATATTTTAAGACATTCACACATTCCCTTCTGTAATGTGTACTTTCCACAAAACATCACCATTAATTGGAGGAACAACACCTCATATATAACAAGTTCACAAGTTATAGGAATAGATAGATTTAGGCCATTTGGTCAATCGAGTCTACTCCGCCATTCAATCATGGTTGATCTCTGCCTCTTAATCCCATTCTCCTGCCTTCTAACCTGATCTAATCAAGAATGTGTCCATCTCTGCCTTAAAAATATCCACTGACGGTGTCCACAGCCCTCTATGGCAATGAGTTCCACAGATTAACTACCCTCTGACTAAAGAAGTTCCTCCTCACCTCCATTCTAAAAGAGGACTCTTTTATTCTGAGGCACTAAGGTATATGGGATTTTTATGCACAGGTGGTCGAGCCGCTGCCTCGTGGCGCCAGAGACACGGGTTCGATCCTGACCACGGGTGCTGTCTGTATGGAGTTTGCACGTTCTCCCTGTGAGCGCGTGGGTTTTCTCCTGGTGCTCCGGTTTCCTCCCCAAGATGTACAGGTTTGTAAGTTCCTTATCTGAGTGATATTCAGGCAAGTATTAAAAATGCACACACTATTCAATCCAAACAAAACAGTATTTACAGCAAAGGTACACAAAGATGCTGGAGAAACTCAGCGGGTGCAGCAGCATCTAAGGAGCGAAGGAAATAGGCAACGTTTCGGGCCAAAACCCTTCTTACAGCAAATAGGAACTCAATACAGTCAGTCTTTTCTCATCTCCAGCTCTTCACCACCTCCCCACCACTCAACTTTCAGTCTGAAGAAAGGTCCCAACCCAAAATGTTACCTATCCATGTTCTCCACAGATGCTGCCTGACCCGCTGAGTTACTCCAGCACTCTGTGAAACGTCACCTATCCATGTTCTCCACAGATGCTGCCTGACCCGCTGAGTTACTCCAGCACTCTGTGAAACGTCACCTTATCCATGTTCTCCACAGATGCTGCCTGACCCGCCGAGTTACTCGAGCACCTTCTGGGGAAATGAACTTGTAGTTCCAAAAGTTACCACACCAGTAACTATAAACTTTTACAAGAAATGCAAATGAGGAAGAAGTTTCACAGAACGGTACAGCACAGAAACAGGCCTATCCCTTATCTGCCTGCATCTATGTGATCCACGTCCCTCCATATTCAAGTACCCATCCAAAAGTCTCCTAAACGTCACCAAGGTAACTGCCTCCACCACCACCTCAGAGGGAGAGATGGACAGAGGGAGAGGCAAAGAAAGAGAGACAGATAGAGACAGACAGAGGCGGGGCAGCTGCATTGGGGGGTTTCCAGGAGGCGGGGAGAGCGCTTGTCGTACGATGTGCGACCGCCTGTGTGTGCGAGTGAGTGCGGAAGTTGAGTGTGAGCGGCAGCGGCGGGGCCCGGGGACGGGGCAGGTGCAGGTGAGTCGGGGGTCGGAGTCTGCGGCAGCGGCGGGGCCAGGGTGAGGTTGCACCGGGAGCGGGATTTCCAGTCGCCGGGGCCCGCTGTCCGGGGCTGTCCCGGGGCACGGAGGGCGATGCCGGAGCGGGGAGGGGGAAGCTACAGGAAGCGGCGGCGGCGGCGGCGGCGGAGTGAGCGAATGTTGCCAACACTGGCCGACACCGCCATGTAGCCATTACTGACACATTTGTAACAATGTACTCACACTCACACATTCACTCTCACTCACACACGAAACTCACTCACACTCTCACTCACACTCACTCTCTCACACACACACTCACCCACTCTCACTCACACATTCACACACATTCACTCACACACTCACTCACTCCCCCTCCTCACTCCTGTCATTCACCCACCCAGTCACTCACTCACTAACTTCCCCACACTCACTCACTCTCTCCCCGCCTCACTCACATAAAATCACTCTCACACACAGGCATACACACACACACACACACACACATTTACACTCATACCTTCAGACAAAATCACGTATTTACACATAAACATACAATCAGACACACATAATCACACACATAAACATACACATATGCGCACAACCACATACACACACATATATTCACATGTGTACACAGAATCACATACACACTTATACATACAAACATGCACGCACAATCACATACATGCACACACACACAAACATGCACAGACACACACATTTACACACACAATCACATACACGCATTAGGAGCGGCACGGTGGCGCAGCGGTACAGTTGCTGCCTTACAGTTCCGGGTTCGATACGGACTACGGGCGCTGTCTGTACGGAGTTTGTACGTTCTCCCGTGTCCAGGGTGGGTTTTCTCCGCGGATTCTGTGGGCCGAAGGGCCTGTTTCCTTGATGTATCTCTAAACTAAACACTCACACACAATCACACACAAACAAACATACACATACACACATGAACATACCATCACATATACAGACACTCACATACACTCAAACATCGATACCACATTCATTCACATAGGTACAATCACACAGACACAATCACACCTACACCCACCTATACACACAAAGGTCAAAGGACATTTATTTGTCACGTACACCAATTGTTGTAATGAAATTTGTCTTGCCATGCAGCACACAGATAAAGATAACACATTATAGAATTGAACAATAAACATAAAAAACATCCCCCCACAATGTTTCCCACTATGAGGGAAGGCACAATGTCCAGTCCCCATCCCCATGTCCACCCATAGTCGGGCCTATTGAGGCCTCTGCAGTCGCCGCTGCGATGGCCCGATGTTCCAGGCCGTTCTCACCGGGCGATGCTGCTCCAGCGCCGGGAGAACCCTCCGGAACCGGGAGAACACACTGGCGCCTACAAACATTCACTGTTGTACACTTTCACGGTCTTACACGCTTATGTGTACTCTCACATAAACATAGACACATGCATTCACAAACACATACACCCACAAACATACATGCACAAACACACACGAGGACACTTAAATGCACATGCCGTGCACACATGTGTCGCATACATGCACTCACGCACCCACACTCTCACATGCACGCACACAAAGACACACACTCTGCCACAAGTGGACACACTCACTCGCACACACACTCACACCACTAGTGGACACACTCACTAGCGCGCACACTCACACCACTTCTTTCCCACAGCTATCAGGCCTTTGAACACTACGAACACCAACTAAACCATGAACTGGGCCGGCACGGTGGCGCAGCGGTAGAGTCCTGACCCTGGCAGGAATGGAGGGGGGGGGGGGAAGGTTGCAGCCAACAACCTTCTCAGCTGATCGGACGATTCGCTGCAGCCTCCGGATGTCGTGCTTGGTGGCTGAGCTAAACCAGACCATAATGGAGACTACGATGGCCTGGACTCCAAACTAAAGCATCGTTTTCTGTCTTGCAACAGGTACTAAAGCCACCCAGGTGCGTGGAAAGGAATGTCCGGAACAGCCATGTCTTTTGATGAGATCTACATTGATTCCAAAGAGCTGATTGAGAAGCGGCTCTTGGGTGGTGGGGGATATGGTATGGTCTCGCTGTGCCACAGGAAAGATCACGGGCTCGTGGTTTTAAAGACAGTCTACACAGGCCCGCAGCGCATGGAGTAAGTAGATCACCCCACGGCTCAATCTCCGCACACTCTCCACTCCAGGACTTCCCTGGTCCATTCAAGTTCAAGTTCAAATGTATTTGTCACATGCACCAGAAGGTGCAGTGAAATGTAATTTACCATGCTGCATTAAAATTAAAAAAAGGACACAATACACAACATAATTCAACACAGACATCCACCACAGCATTCTTCACTGTGGTGGAAGGCAATGCAGTTCATACAGTGCTCCTCCCTTGTTCACTCGTGGTCGGGGCCCTGACCCTGACCCTCCGTAGTCACCGCTATTGATGGCCCGATGTACAGGCCCTCTGGTTGGGATGGTCGGAACAGGTCGAGCACACCCCACGGCCCGGAGGCGCTGTTACAAGCTGCCTCCGCCCACATTCTGGTTATCTTTTTTTATTTCGTTATGTTTAGAGTGGGTTTTTATTTTGTTTTTTAGTTTTTTTTCAGTATTTTACATGGGGGGAAGCGGGTAGGGTAAGGGGGGAACCGTCCTTCAGTCGCTATTATCCGAGACGCTCACTCGCCCAACCCCCCCCCCCCCCCCCCCCCCCCCCCCCTCCCTCGCGGCCTACCAACTGGATTGGCGCGGCCTTTCCTGCCGGGACCGGACCAGAGCTTCAGCAGCTGCGGTGCTGCGCTCGATACATCACGGAGCAGACGAGGCCTTACCTGGGATCGCTGCATGGAGCTCCGGAGTGTTGGGCCGCTGCTCCAACATCGCGGAGTTCCCAACGCGGGCAGCGCTGACTTTAACATCACGGAGTCCAGGGACCCTTTGCCGAGGTTCGCCAGCGCGAATCTCCACCCAGCGCGGCCTGTGGACACCGGGAGCCGAGGACTCCGGTGGAAGTTGGCCGATTCAGAGGTCCAGGCTGCTGTGTATGTCCTCCCGTTTGACATCGGGGTTCCATCGTTCCCGGCGAGAGGACCTGAACATTGGGCGACTGCGAGGGGCTCGGGTGAACATTGGGGAACATCGGCGAGGAGGTTGACTGGACTTTGGTTCCTTCCCTCACAGTGAGGAACTTTGGTGCCACTGTGGGGATGTTTGTGTTGCGGACTTCTGTGTTGTGTGTTTTTGTGTATTTTTTATTTTATTTTTGTATGACTAAGGGAAAAATAATTTTGTTGTCTCTTAATTGAAGACAACGACAATAAAATCAAATTAAATCAGCTCCCCAATCGGCCACCTCCTCCTCCTTACGGGAACATTATCTCTCCTCCTTACTGGAACACAGATCAACTAGCCTTTAAACACCTGCCACATGCCATATGTTAACGCCCTAAAAGCCAATATGTTAACGCCCTACTCTCTAGAATTTAGAAGATTGAGGGGGGATCTTATAGAAACTTACAAAATTCTTAAGGGGTTGGACAGGCTAGATGCAGGAAGATTGTTCCCGATGTTAGGGAAGTCCAGGACAAGGGGTCACAGCTTAAGGATAAAGGGGAAATCGTTTAAAACCGAGATGAGAAGAACTTTTTTCACACAGAGAGTGGTGAATCTCTGGAACTCTCTGCCACAGAGGGTAGTTGAGGCCAGTTCATTGGCTATATTTAAGAGGGAGTTTTAGATGTGGCCCTTGTGGCTAAGGGGATCAGGGGGTATGGAGAGAAGGCAGGTACGGGATACTGAGTTGGATGATCAGCCATGATCATATTGAATGGCGGTGCAGGCTCGAAGGGCCGAATGGCCTACTCCTGCACCTAATTTCTATGTTTCTTCTTTGTTTCTAAAAAATAACATCTATTGGCTTTTAGATCAGCAGGGAATGAATCATGTACAGGCAGATTAAATTAATTTGTATCTTGGCTCCGTGTTCGGTACGGGCATTGAAGGCTGAAGGGCCTGGTCCCGTACTCTTCCGTTTAGTTTATTGTCACGTGTACCGAGGTACATCGAAAAACTTTTGTTGCTTGCTAACCAGTCAGAGGAAAGACAATACATGATTACAATCGAGGCGTTTCCAGCGTATATATACGATAAAGCAATAATGTTTAATGCAAGGTAAGGCCAGCAAGGTCCGATCAAGGATAGGTCGAGGGTCACCAAAGAGGTGGATAGTAGTTCAGGACTGTTCTCTAGTTGTGGTAGGATGGTTCAGTTGCCTGATAACAGCTGGGAACAAACTGTCCCTGAATCTGGAGGTGTACGTTTTCACACTTCTGTACCTCTTGCCTGATGGCAGAGGGGAGAAGAGGGAGTGGCCAGGGTGCGACTGGTCCTTGTTTATGCTGCTGGCCTTGCTGAGGCAGCGTGAGGTGTAGATGGAGTTGATGGAAGGGAGGTCGGTTTGTGTGATAGTCTGGGCTGCGTCCACAATTCACTGCGATTTATTGCGGTCTTGGATGGAGCTGTTCCCAAACCGAGTTGTGATGCATCCCGATAAAATGCTTCCTATGGTGCATCTGTAGAAGTTGGTGAGAGTAGTAGGGAACTTCCTAAGCCTTCTAAGGAAGTTGGGTTAGGCTGCACTGTTCAATCTTCTCAATAGATGGCCCAGTGTTGTTGACAATATCTATTCCATCAGGTTTCTTTTCATGTTTAGTTCAAAGGAATTTTTATTCACTTTTGCAGGTCATGGAGTCAGTGTGGAAACAGGCCTTTCGGCCGAACTTGCCCACACTGGCCAACATGTCCCACCTGCCTGCACTTGGTTCATATCCCTCCAAACCTGTCCTGTCCATGTACCTGTCTAACTGTTTCTCTTAAACGATGGGATAGTCCCAGCCTCAACTACCTCCTCTGGCAGCTTGTTCCACACACCCACCACCCTTTGTGTAAAAAAGTTACCCCTCAGATTCCAATTAAATCTTCTCCCCTTCACTTTGAACTCATGTCCTCTGGTCCTCGATTCCCCTAATCTGGGCAAAACTCTCTGCATCTACCCAATCTATTCCTCTCATGATTTTGTACACCTCTATAAGATCTCCCCTCATCCTCCTGCGCTCCATGGAATAGAGACCCAGCCTACTCAATCTCTCCCTATAGCTCATACCCTCTAGTCCTGGCAACATCCTCGTAAATCTTCTCTGAACCCTTTCAAGCTTGACAATATCTTTCCAAGAAACATGGTGCCAAGAACTGAACACAATATTCTAAATGAGGTCTCACCAACGTCTTATACAACTGCAACATGACCTCCCAACTTCTATACTCAATACTCTGACTGATGAAGGCCAAAGTGCCAAAAGCCTTTATGACCACCTTATCTACCTGTGACTTGACCTTCAAGGAACCATGCGCTTGTACTCCTAGATCCCTCTCTACAACACTACCAACACTGGCTGACCATTCACTGTGTAGGACAATAGACAAAAGGTGCAGGAGTAGGCCATTCGGCCTTTCGAACCAGCACCACCATTCTCTGTGATCATGGCTGATCATCCACGTTCAGTACGCCGTTCCTGCCTTCTCCCCATATCCCCTGACTCCTCTATCTTTAAGAGCTCTATCTAAATCTCTCTTGAAAGCATCCAGAGAAATGGCCTCCACTGCCTTCTGAGGCAGAGAATTTCACAGATTCACAATTCCATGGGTGAAAAAGTTTTTCCTCATCTCTGTTCTAAATGGCCTACCCCTTATTCTTAAACTGTGGCCCCTGGTTCTGGACTCCCCCAACATTGGGAATATGTTTCCTGCCTCTAGTGTGTCCAATGGCTTAATAATCTTATATGTTTCAATAAGATCCCCTCACATCCTTCTAAATCCCAGAGTATACACTCCCAGCCGCACCATTCTATCAGCATATGACAGTCCCGCCATCCCGGGAATTAACCTGGTGAACCTACGCTGCACTGCCTCAATAGCAAGAATGTCCTTCCTCAAATTTAGAGACCAAAACTGCACACGATACTCCAGGTGTGGTCTCACTAGGGCCCGACAACTGCAGAAGGACCTCTCTATGGCGTCTTGCACTTGTTTGACGACCCAACATGCAACACCTCACATTTCTCTGTGTTATGTTCCAGGTTCAGCGGATCCCTGCTCGATGAAGGGAAAATGATGCATAAGTTGAATCACGAGCGGGTTATAAAGTTGATTGGAATAATTTTAGAAGATGGGAATTACTCGCTGGTCATGGAGTTCATGGTGAATGGGAATCTGCTGCAGCTTCTAAAGAGTGTAAGTGTTCAATGACTTACCGTCATGTCAAGAAGGGTGCATCAATATCAATATAATAATAATAATAATAATAATAATTTTATTTATAGAGCACTTTAAAAACAAACATAGCTGCAACAAAGTGCTGTACATCACTAATCATTGACAAAAAAAGTTAATACACACCAAAAATAACAATCAAAAGAAATAGTAGGAAAAGACATGTAAAATAAAGAAACATCAAAAACACCACAAACAGAAGCAAAGCCTCAGGCATGGTCAAAAGCCAGGGAGTACAAATGCGTTTTAACACTGGATTTGAAGATGGACAGTGAGGGGGCCTGTCTGATGTGCAGCGGCAGGGTGTTCCAGAGTGCCGGAGCAGCAACAGAGAAGGCTCTATCCCCTCTGAGCCTCCGACTAGACCTCGGTACCTCCAGGAGCAGCTGACCAGCTGACCTGAGGGACCGGGCAGGAGTGTATGGGTGGAGTATCAGTATCAATGGTACTTTACAAGAGTGGATCGACTGGGCTTATACTCACTGGAATTTAGAAGGATGAGAGGGGATCTTGTAGAAACCTATAAAATTCTTAAAGGATTGGACAGGCTAGATGTAGGAAAAATATTCCCAATGTTGGGGGAAGTCCAGAACCAGGGGTCACAGTTTAAGAATAAGGGGTAGGCCATTTAGGGCTGAGATGAGGAAAAATGTTTTCAGCATGAGAGTTGTGAATCATGGAATCCTACAGAAAATTGACAATAGGAGCAGGCGTGGGCCATTCGGCCCTTCGAGCCAACACCGCCATTCAGTGCCACAGAAAGCCAGTGGAGGCCAATTCACCGGATGATTTCAAGAGAGAGTTAGATTTAGCTCTTAAGGAGTAAAGGAATCAAGGGATATGGGGAAACAAGCAGGAACGGGGTATTGATTGGGGATGATCAGCCATGATCATATTGAATGGCGGTGCTGTCATGAAGGGCTGAATGGCCTACTGCTGCACCTATTTTCTATGTTTGTTTTCACATGTACCAAGAGTACGGTGAAATTCCATTTTTGTACACAGTTCAGTAAATGGCACGATCATACTTACGTACAAGACGCAGGTTTGAACCGAAGATAGACACAAAATGCTGGAGTAACTCAGCTAGACAGACAGCATCTCTGGAGAGAAGGAATGGGTGACGTTTTGGGTCGAGACTGATTATCAGGGGAAAGGGAAACAATAGATACTAGACCAAGTGCAGACCCGTTGGGTCTGTTCCCCCAACGTGCGGTTGTGGGTGGGGGGAGGCTGCATGCAGCGTCACACACTAACTATCCCCCGCCCCCCCTGCACTCACGCTAATTACCCCCCCCTTGATATTATATTAATATTATTAATTTGCTCCTTTTACCCCATAACCACCCTATCTACTGACGCATTGACCCCAACTTGCAGTCACATCTAGAGAGGACGGGCAGGGGTAGAGAGTGAGGGCAGAGAGAGAAGGGGCAGAGACACAGAGAGAGGGGGGAAGAGGGATAGGGGGTGGAGAGGAGGGTAAGAGGGAGGGGGGGGGGTGAGGGGGGAAAGGAGGGGAGGAGAGAGAGAGGGTGAGAGTGAGGGAGAGAGAGAGAGAGAGAGAGTGGGAGGGAGTGTGAGAGGGGGAGATACAGAAATCTTAAAGATATTAAATACATTTTCGATGATATTAATGATAAATTAATAATTTAGGGGAGGGGAGGGGAGAGAGAGAGAGGGAGAGAGAGAGAGAGAGAGAGAGAGAGAGAGAGAGAGAGAGAGAGAGAGAGAGAGAGAGACAGAGAGAAAGATAGAGAGACAAAGAGAGAGAGAGAGAGAGAGAGGGGGAGAGAGAAAGATAGAGAGGGGGAGAGAGAGGGGGAAAGAGAGCTTTCTCTGCTGGACAGAGAGAGAGAGAGAGCGAGGGAGAGAGAGAGAGAGAGAGAGTGCCTTTTTTAATTGAACCCAAACAACCATTGTAGGCAGTGGCTTTTTTACTTCGTTAAAACTATATATTTTCATTTTCAAACCAAATTAAGGGTACTCACAGTGCTGTAGACATTTGTTCAGTGTCATTCAGCACTCAGAGTGACAGAGACTAATTGACAGAGCTCCAGCTTGCAGAGACTGATTGAGGTACACCACTTCCTGGTTTTATAGTCCCTTCCCCTGCCTCCAGCGGGGGCAGCAGAAAGAATGGGGAATTTAGTAAAAACATTAATATCTCTGTCATATTTCATCGATGGGAAAAATCCTCGGCACACATACGGCGGAGGGGGGCTCTGAGTGAGGTGGCCAAAAATGACGGCTGCAGGTGGCGGCGTTCTCTCGGAATTCGCAACACAGTTCGCCAAAACCGGTCAAGAACAGAGTTTTAGTAATATAGATAGATGGTGATGTAGAGAGATAAAGAACAAATGAATGATAGATGTGCATAAAAAGTAATGATGATAAAGGAGACAGGCCAGTGTCAGCTGTTTGCTGGGTGATGGCGAGAAGCTGGTGTGACTTGAGTGGGGAAGGGATAGAGAGAGAGGGAATGCCAGGGTTAGAGTACTTGATGTTAGAGTAATCAATATTCATGCCACCGGGTTGTAAGCTACCCAAGCAAAATAGGAGATGCTGTTCCTCCAATTTGCATTTAGCCTCACTCTGACAATGGAGGAGGCATAGGGCAGAAAGGTCAGTGTGGGAATGGGAAGGAGAATTAAAGTGTTTGGCAACCAGGAGATCAGGTAGTTCCAGTAGACCGACAGTGCTAGAAACATCACAGTGGGTGGAACGCTGGCGCAGCGGTAGAGTCGTTGCTTCACAGCACCAGAGACCCAGGTTCCATCCTGTCCACGGTTGCTGGCTGTACAGAGTTTGTACATTCTCCCTGTGACCTGCGTGGGTTTTCTCCGAGATCTTCCGTTTCTTCCCGCCCTCCAAAGACGTGTAGGTTAGTTGGCAGGGCCCCTTGGAGCGGTGGCCTGTCTAACAGAGGCCCAGGCTGCTGCAGGGCCTCCAGCGACCCACTCCACTCCAACCACAGCTAGCTCGATCCAAACACACTCACCCACGATCACCCCGCCCCTCGTCTCACACGCCCACTGCTCGCACTCCGTGTTGTATAACAGTTTAGTCTATTGTCACGTGTACAGAGGTACAGTGAAAAGCTTTTGTTGCGTGCTAACCAGTCAACGGAAAGACAATACATGATTACAATCGAGCCATTTATTCTACAGATACAAGCTAAGGAAATAACATTTAATGCAAGGTAAAGCCAGTAAAGTCTAATCAAGGAAAGTCCAAGGGTCACCAATGAGGTAGATAGCAGGACCGCTCTCTAGTTGGTGAGATGATGGTTCAGTTGCCTGATAACAGCTGGGAAGAAACTGTCCCTAAATCTGGAGGTGTGCGTTTTCACACTTCTGTACCTCTTGCCTGATGGGAGAGGGAAGAAGAGGGAGTGGCCAGGGTGCGACTGGTCCTTGATGATGCTGCTGGCCTTGCCGAGGCAGCGTGAGGTGTAGATGGAGTCAATGAAAGGGAAGTTGGTTGGTGAGATGGTCTGGTCTTGTGGTCTTGGATGGAGTGAAACCATAAGTTCCTTTACCTTGAAAATCTGCACAAATTGTAACATTGCGTGTTATTCAAAGATGCAAGGTAGCATTTAATTATCGAGTGATCTATGTACTGCCTGCCTCTCAAACTCCAAACATTTTTGGTGGACACAAAAGTCAATAGACAATAGGTGCAGGAGTAGGCCATTCGGTCCTTTGAGCCAGCACCGCCATTCAATGTGATCATGGCTGATCATCCCCAATCAGTATCGCGTTCCTGCCTTCTCCCAATATCCCCTGACTCCGCTATCATTAAGAGCCCTATCTAACTCTCTCTTGAAAGTATCCAGAGAACCTGCCTCCACCGCCCTCTGAGGCAGAGAATTACACAGACTCACAACTCAAAAGTGTTTCCTTGTCTCCGTTCTAAATGGCTTACCCCTTATTCTTAAACTGTGGCCCCTGGTTCTGGACTTCCCCAACGTCGGGAACATGTTTCCTGCCTCTAGCGTGTCCAAACCCTGAACAATCTTATATGTTTCAATAAGATTCCCTCTCATCCTTCTAAACTCCAGAGTGTACAAGCCCAGCCACTCCATTCTCTCAGCATAATACAGTCCCGCCACTCCGGGAATTAACCTTGTAAACCTACGCTGCACTACCTCAATAGCAAGAATGTCCTTCCTCAAATTAGGGGACCAAAACTGCACACAGTACTCCAGGTGTGGTCTCACTAGGGCCCTGTACAACTGCAGAAGGACCTCTTTGCTCCTGTACTCGACTACACTTGTTATAAAGGCCAACATGCCATTCGCTTTCTTCACTGCCTGCTATACCTGCATGCTTACTTTCATAGACTGATGAACAAGGACCCCCAGATTCCGTTGTACTTCCCCTTTTCCCAACTTTGCTAATGTTACTTTGAATCCCTTCATCCAAATCATTGATATATATTGTAAATTGCTGAGGTCCCAGCACCGAGCCTTGCAGTACCCCACTAGTCACTGCCTGTCATTCTGAAAGGGACCCGTTAATCCCTACTCTTTGCTTCCTGTCTGCCAACCACTTCTCTATCCATGTCAGCACTCTACCCCCAATACCATGTGCCCTAATTTTGCCCACTAATCTCATACGTTGGACCTTATCAAATGCTTTCTGAAAGCCCATTACATCCACTGGCTCTCCCTTGTCCATTTTCCTAGTAGCATCCTCAAAAAATTCCAGAAGATTAGTCAAGCATGATTTCCCCTTCATAAATCCATGCTGTCTCGGACCGATCCTGTTACTGCTATCCAAATGTGCAGCTATTTCATCTTTTATAATTGACTCCAGCATCTTCCCCACCACCGATGTCAGGCGAACTGGTCTATAATTCCCTCTCTAGTTTTCTCTCTCCCGCCTTTCTTAAAAAGTGGGATAACATTAGTTACCCTCCAATCCCCAGGAACTGACCCTGAGTCTATAGAACATTGGAAAATTATCACCAATTCGTCCACAATTAGAGCCACTTTTTTTAAGTACCCTGGGATGCAGACCATCAGGCCCTGGGGATTTATTAGCCTTCAGTCCCATCCATCCATCCAACACCATTTCCTGCCTAATGTGGATTTCCTTCACTTCATATGTCACCCCAGATCTTCTGTTTTTCTTTAAACATTACCCAATCCTCTTGCTTCCCGCTCATCTTTGCTACGTTGTACTTCTTCGCTTTTATTTTTATACTGTTCCTGACGTCCCTTGTCAGCCACGGTCGCCCCTTTCTCCCCTTGGAATCTTTCTTCTTCCTAGGAATGAACTGATCCTGCACCTTCTGTATTATTCCTAGAAACACCTGCCATTTTTGTTCCATTGTCATCGCTGCTAGTGTATCTTTCCAGTCAACTTTGGCCAGCTCCTCCCTTATGGCCCCATAGTCCCCTTTATTCAACTGCAACACTGACACCTCCGATCTACCCTTCTCCCTCTCCAATTGTAGATTAAACCTGACCATGTTATGGTCACTGCCTCCTAATGGCTCATTAACCTCGAGGTCCTTTATCAAATCCGGTTCATTGCATAACACTAAATCCAGAATTGCCTTCTCCCTGGTAGGCTCCAATACAAGCTGCTCAAAGAATCCATCACGAAGGCACTCTACAAAGTCCCTTTCTTGAGGTCCAGTACCAACCTGATCTTCCCAGTCTACCTGCATGTTGAAATCACCCATAACAACCACAGCATTACTTTTGCTACATGCCAATTTTAACTCCTGATTCAACTTGCGCCCTATGTCCAGGCTACTGTTTGGGGGCCTGTAGATTAGTCCCATTAGGGTATTTTTACCCTTACAATTCCTTAGTACTATCCATGCTGACTCCACATCTCCTGATTCAATGTCACCCCTTGCAAGGGACGGAATTTCATTCCTCACCAACAGGGCAACCCCACCCCCTCTGCCCACCTGTCTGTCTTTTCGATAGGAGGTATACCCTTGAATATTCAGTTCCCAGCCCTGGCGCTCTTACAGCCATGTCTCAGTAATGCCCACCACATCATACTTGCCAGTTTCTAACTGAGCCTCAAGCTCGTCCACTTTATTCCTTATACTTCGCGTATTCATATACAGTACTTTGACCTCCGTATTCACTTCCCCCCTCGCTTTCTTTCCCCTTTTCTCAAGCTTTCCTTTCCTTTTCCAGGTAACCATTCCGTTATCAGTCAAAGGAAGAATAATTCTGGAAATCATCGAAGCGATGACTTATTTACACAACATGCGTATTGATTTCACAAGGACCTGAAGCCGAAAACATCTTGGTTGATGCCAACTTTCACATCAAGGTAAAATACTATGTGTAGGAAGGAACTGTAGATGCTGGTTTTTAAACCGAAGATAAGACATAAAATGTTGGAGTAACTCAGCGAGACAGGCGAGAAGGAACGGGTGACATTTCTGAAGAAGGGACTCGACAAGAAGCATCACCCGTTCCTTCTCGCCAGAGATGTTGCCTGTCCCGCTGAGGTACTCCAGCATTTTGTGTCTATCATCGGTGTAAACCGGTGTCTGCAGTTCCTCTTGACTCTTGGCGCCTGCCTGTCCTTGCCTTTAGATCGCGGATCTCGGCGTGTCGATCTTCAAGACCTGGAGTCAGCTGACGACGGAGGAGCTGAAAGGAGGAGGCGCCCAGATGATCTCGAAGCGCAGAATAAACGCAGGCACCCGGCGTACCTGGCCCCCGAAGCCGAGTCCTCATCTTCCTGGAGTCCCCTCAAAACGCAATTAAAAATAAAAAAACTCCGAGAATCCTCTCCGATGTGTCTCCTCACCTTCTAAAAAACCAAGCCATCGTGGTGTACGAGGTTGCGATCTCTCGCCAACGTGTGAACTTCTATCCTCTAGAAGACGGAACCCTACGAAGTGAGTCCAATCTCCGTCACAGGCTGGAAGCTGCGGAGAGATTTACAATGACAACAAAGGACAATTGACATAGGTCAAGGGAGTGGTCCATTCGGCACCTTCCCGAGCCAACACTAACACTACCATTCAATATGATCATGGCTGATGCATCCAAAAAAGGTAAGCCTAGCCCGTCTGCCCGAGATTGATCCTCCCCATATCCTCCCTGACTCCGCTATCCGCATCTTTAAGAGCCCTATCTATCTAGCGCTCTCTATGGAAAGTTTCCAGAGGAAGAACCTGCCTGAGGCTGAGAATTGCCCACAGACTCACAACATCTGATGAAAAAGTGTTCCCTTCCTTGTCTCTGTTCTAAATGGCTTATCTCTTATTCTCTTAAACGTGGCCCCTGGTTCTGGACTCCCCCAACATCAGAAACATGTTTCCTTTTTCCCCTTCCTCGTTGTTTCTCCTGCCTTTAGCGTGTCCAACCCTTAACAGTCTTATATGTTTCAATAAGATCCTCCTCTCTAAATCCACTGACTTCTAAACTCCAGAGTGTTAAAACAGTACAAGCCCAGCCTCCATTTTCACCATTTCTCTCAGCACATGACAGCCACGCCATCCCGGGAATTAACTCTTAGTTAATCCTTTATATAATTGTGATGTTATCACACTTTGGTGGCAAAAGGTAAGGAAAGTAGAATATTATCTGGAATGGTGGACGGGCCGATTTGGAAAAGGTTTAGAAGCAACTAGTACTCTGTTGGGGTGTCATGGTAGGGTCACCAGTCATTGAAAGTAGGCATGCAGGTGCAGCAGAGCTAGTGAAGGGGAGGAAAGCGAATGGTATGTTAGCATTCATAGCAAAAGGATTTGAGGTATAGGAGCAGGTGAGGTTCTACTTGCAGTTGTATCAGAGTCTTGGTGAGTGAGGTACCACACCTGGAGTATTGTCGTTACAGGTTTGGTCAGGCTAATACTGAGGGAAAGAGACTTCTTGCCTATACAGAAGGTTCATCACCAGATTCCTGGGGATTCGTGTGAGTATTGAGAAACTGTTCATATGAAGAACGGACTGGATAGACTCGGCCTTGTACTCGCTTAGGCATGTTAGAAGATTGAGGGGGAGGATGCTTTATAGAAACTTACAAAATTCTTAAGGAGGTTTGTTTTTGGCTGCTTAGATGCAGGAGTATTGTATCGCGGACGTTTGGGGATGTCGCAGAACAAGGGGTCATTTCAGTTTAGGTTAAGCGGCGTGGAAGGGGGAGGAAGGAGGAACATCTTTAGTGACTCGCGATGCAGGAACATTTATTTTTTTTTCACACAGGGGAGAGTGGTGAATCTCTGGAAAATTCTCCTACGGGCACAGAAGGGTAGTTGAGGCCAAGTTCATTGCTTATATTTAAGAGGGAGTTAGGATGTGACCCTTGTGGCTTAAATGTTTCAGGGGGTTATTTAGTAGAAAGGCCGGTACTAGGTAGACTGAGTTGGATTGATCAGCCATGATCATACAGAATAGGCGGTGCAGGCATTGAAGGGCTGTCATAGTGGGCGCTACTCCTGCTACATCTATTTTCTTTATGTTTCTATTTAAACCTACCCTAACACTTCACGTTCCTCGATATGGGTGCAAGAATTGTCATGGCTGATCATCAAATTGGGCGTACGCTCAAAACTGCCCGTCAACCCATACTCCAGATCCCCCTGGGAGCGATAGGCCACACTTCCTATTCAATATGCCCACTGCTTCGTATGCATCCTGTACTACCTTCTGGCGCAGGGTGTTACAGGGATGGCAATGGTCTGGGTGCAAAAAGGGCTTCCTATCGTCGGTCAGTCGCTGATCCAGGTTGACCGTAACTTTGACGCCTGTCCCCCCTTAGAAGCTGAACTACAAACCTCTGCGAGACTTTGCGCCGCACCACAGGTATCTTCTGAGGTGTTGGCACGGCCTCTGTAGTTGGTAGCATGGACGGTTGTATGCCCGTTCAGGCACGTAAAGGTTGGTAGGGATACCTGATGGAACGAACTGTAACCTCATGGAAACTCACCCTTTATGTCAGAGCTTGGGCGGCTACGTTCCATAACTTCCGCTTTACGACTCGTGCTCGAGCAGCCCTCCTAACAGGGACAGGGAGGGATAAAGCTTAATTCATGTAATCCACAGTAAGATTAGTTGTAACATAGTTTAGCGTGCTTCCCGCTATTAACTGGGCCAATTTCATTCCAGTGTGCTAATTCTGAAGGTTATGGCGCTGTATTTTCGGTCGATCTCAGCCATTTGTCATGTGGATAGCCGACAATAGGGAACATGATACTATTTCTGTATACAAACGCATAACTTTTTGATTCACGAGCCCACGAAATGGCTAACGCGTGTTACACCCGGGCAAATCTTAGTTTTAGCCTTCTCCAGCATGGACTAAATGTGCCGCTCTTATTCGCCAAATCTATGCCTTTGATAGCGGACGTCTACACAATGGGGTTCCAAGGGTAGACGGGAATAAGTATTGTATTTCATTGGTCTCTAGACTAGAGGGTGTAGAGCAACGCCTCACAAAAAGAAAAGTGTGATAGGGACCTTTTGGAGGAACAAAGAGGAAGAAAGGGAAGTTAGGCTGAAATAATGAAATCAATCGTCAGAAATAAAATAGAAACAGTCAAAACCTGTATAGAGATCAGCGGATGTGGTGAACAAGGTGGGAGTTGGCCGGGTGAGGGGAGGGAGTCGGGTGCCCGAGTGTGGGGTGGAGCGAGCGTTGGGGCCATGTGCGGGGTGGATGGGGAAACGCGAAGGTGGGCACTGTTTACTTGCCCCTCTACTCTTCCCCTCTCCTCCGCCCCTCTCCGGCTTCGTTACGGTGGCAGCATGACCTCTCCCTTCCTGCATTACTTCCCGAGGGGTGCATCGGGGGGGGTGTAGGCATGGGTGGGGGTGCTGTACTGTGACGGAAGGTGTATCTTCGGGAGCGATTCACCGGTTGTGAGGCCAGGGGAGCGTGGGTGTTATACAGTTGACGGGGTTGGGGCGAGAGTTCCACAAGGAAGGCCCGATCCGTGGATCGAGTGTAGTAGGTCATGCTGCCGGTTGTTAGTGTCTAAGCGATCCTCTCCTACAGTGCCGTGCCCACAGCTGGGGGGGCGGGTGGGGCGCCTGGGCTGAATCGGGACCTCGTTACCACTCTCGTGCCCCCCCGTTGTGGTATGTCTAGACGAGAGGTGAAATTGTATACAGTTGCCTCGCATGGGGGTGAAGCGACTGTTCCGCCGGGCAACCCGAGTAATAAGTACAGTCGGGGTGGAGCGAGCGGCGAAGTGCTGGGAGAGACAAGCGATTCGACGGGGGATGACCGCGCGGCGGTAAATATTTTTGACAGGGTGGTGTGCGGAGTCCAGAGGAAGGTGGGAAATATATCGTTTAAGGGCAAATTTTCTGTCGTCTGCGAGAATATGAGTGGGGGGTGCAGGGGTGGAAGGGGGAGAATGCCTTGAAAGTTTGGAGCCGGGGAGAGTGGGTTAGATCCACAAAGGAAAGGGGGCGAACTCTGATTACTGTAGTTGTCATCGTTCTCCCTCTGGCACCTGCTTGCATTCTACTGTGTTCTTCCGGGATCTTTCGGATGTTCCATCCCACATTCTATCGACTTGTCGGGCCATTATGTTTATTCGGCCCATTGGCTCTGGGTATAATGGGAATTTCATTGACTCGGGTCATCGCACATAACAAAAATGTATGGAATCTTGGGGGGAGACGGTGGCGGTCTACGTATCCGGATTCTCGGTTTATGGATGAGAGGGGGAGGGCGGAGGGGGAGTTGCGTTCTCGTCACTGCCACAAAAGGATCAACTATCGATATTAAAGTTAAACTCCAGTCCACTATGCGGCCATCTGGTTCACCGCTCGAGTCTGCTACCATCACCTCCCTCCGCCCCGCTATCCAACACCCGCGGACCCTTTAACGCATAGCCCGAGTTTCGCATTTTCGTGACACGAATCTCCACCAGACAGAAAGAAATTTCTGATCATGAGTTTGCTTGAGGGCGTTTGATTGTCACGCAAATGAGTGAGAGGCTGGCCATGGCATGCTTTATCCTTTATCATTTCAGCTGCCAGTCGGAGAAGGAAATCGCAGCATCAGTACTGGAGGTCTCATCCCGGAATGAGGTTCTGAATTGCTTGTCTTCTCTGATGCTAGCAGTGTTGGGAGAAGCAGCTGTGGACAGAACTGCCCTTTACACGGTGGGCTAGTGGCACTGACCGGTATGGGTAAGATGCATGATCATAGCAGCTAGATTAGGCCATTCGGCCGGAACTCAAGCCGTGCTCCGCATTCAATCATGGCTGTATCACTTCGTCCGGCTCGCTAACCCATTTCTCCATGCCTTTCATCTCCCGCATAAACCGCCTGACACACCCGTAGCTAAATAAGAATCTATGCGCTGCTTTAAAATATAACCAAATTCGCACCTGACTTTGGCTTCCATCGTTCGCGCGTCTATGACAATGTCCCTAAGATTCACCACGTCCTCTGGACATTGTTTGTAATCCAAAATCTTAAGAGTACGATCCACATCTTCCGAGAGCTTACAATATGTCGCTTTATTCTGAGAATTGTTGCCATCTGGTGCGCTACAACTAAGCTACAGAGTAGGTGGATAAGTTATTCCCAATCTTATTCATCTTCCCGTGCCAGACTCTCAGGCCGGTGGGAGCAACGCAAAGCTGAGGTCGTCATCGACTCTGAGGCATAGCTAGAGTTCCTCTCGGCAAATGCTCCACCCTTGAGAAGGATAGGGACGATTTCAAACAAGGCGTCAGGACCCGCAGAATTAAGGAACTGAACTCAGGCGTTTAACTCATTATGGAACTGCCCTAGCTCAGAGATGTGGTTAGCAGCTGACCCTTTCGAGCTTCCAGTTCCCGCGGTCTCCAGCAGGTTTCCGCCGACCGCTCGCCTCTCCAGCTTGGATAGGCATGAGGGCGCGGCAGCGGAATCGGGGTTATGTATTATGAGTCCAGGCAGGTCTGGGGTACCTAGGTGCTCCATGATGTCGGCACAAAAAAAAAACGACATGGTAGGGACGAGATGGCCTGTTTGCCTACTGCTTCTCCGCCCCCCCCGTGGCGTTCTTATGACTGCTTGTCTTCTTCCCCTTTTTTTAGAAGGAAAAACATATGGCCCCTTGCTCCCCCTCGCAGCACTAATTTTCCCCGAGGACATTGGTCTTGGAAAAACAGTTAACTAAGAGCTGCCGATACAGACTTCTCGAGCCCGTAGTTGGGATCAGTTCCGTGCGGGTCTTCGGCTGCTGTAAGACTGTCAGCAGCAACTCTATCTAAGCACTGCTCCACCGGTCCGCTACAGGGAGAGTGACGTTTTTCGCTTTTTAAGTTTAATTTTAAATTTGAAAGAGGATATAGGGGAATCGCTTTTCGGAAACCAAGATGAGAAAGAACATTTTTTAAGCCATGAGAGTGGTAGAATCTCTGGAACTCTCTCTCTGCCACAGAATGTAGTTGAGGCCGAGTGCATTCGGGCTAATATTTAGAGATGGAGTTAGATGTGGCACTTTTGGCTAAATGGATCACGGAGTATGGTAGAGAGGCAGTACAGGATACTGAGTTGGATGATCAAGCCATGATGCATACTTGAATGTGCGGTGCAGTGGCACGAAGGCGAATGGCCTACTCCTGCACCTATTTTCTATGTTTAGAGATACATGCGTTCGGAACAGGCTCCTTCGGACCCACGTGTCACGCCGACCAGCGTCCCCGGCACACCTAACACTATCCATGAGCAGCACCCGAGGGACGCTTTTACACTTATATACAGGCCCATTTAACCTACAACCTATCATCTTTTGAGTGTGGGAGGAAACCAGCACCCAGAGAAAAACCCACTGCTATTCCCAAGGGAGAAAGTCAAACATGTCAGTACCTCTAATGATCTGGATCGACCTCTGGTCTTCTGGCGCGTCCAAGAGCTGGCAGGCATCTCGTTAGGCTGGCTGCGTGCCACTCGTGGGCCGCTAACCTGCGGATATGGGACATGTTGGCGCGCGTGTGGGCTAACTGTTTGGGTTGAAGGAGCCTGTTCCACGCTGTATGCCATCTTGACTATGATCCTTAAAGGAGACTTCCAGGCTGAGGAGGTCAATGGGGGGGGGGGGGGGGGGGGAGGATCGGGTCGGTTAGATCTGTGGAATTCATTTGGGCATACAGAGTCAATGGTCTTCGCAGTGGCGCAGCCTTTAAGTTACTGTCGCTTACATGCGTCCAGAGATGGTCCGGCTTCATTCTCAACTATGGTTGCTGTCTGTGCGGGAGTTTGCACTGTTTCTCCTTAACCAATGTGACCGGAGTGGTTTTCCTCCGCGGGTGTCTCCGATTCCATGCCCACGCACTGCAGAAACCGTACAGGTTGTATGGCTAATTGGTTGTAATATATGTAAACTTTCGCTCAGTGTGTGTTGGTGTGCTGGGATCGCTGGTGCGATGCTCCAACAAGGGCTCTGTTTCCTTTCCGGGTCTGCATCTTCTAAACAATAAACTATAAAGGAGTGCCAATTCATTGGATATTTTTAAGTTCGGAGGTAGTCTTGATTGGTACGGGTGGCAGAGGTTACGGGGAGAAGCGAGGAGTACATTGGGTTTAGGAGAGAAAGCTAGTTTGATCATGGCTGTGGTTGAATGGCGAAGTAGACTTGATAGGCCGATGGGCCTGATTCTCTCCTATGCACGTGAACTTGTGATGCTTATCATGCCTTATGATTCTTTAGCACCATTATGTGCTAGAGGACTCGAGGGTCCTGAGCTGGCAGGGATAGTGTTGAGCAGCTTGCTTGGGCTTATATTCCATGGAGCCCGAGGTGTATATGAGGGTGATCTGTATGTGTGTGTGTCCAATAATATCCCCGTGGTGTTTCCGAATTCTTAAAGGAGGACTGTCGTTTACGAGGATGTTGCCAGGCATTCGCGGCGCTGAGCTGTGGGAGTGAGGTGTGCAGGCTGGATGTAGGGGTGACGCTTATCGACAGGTGTATAACGGTAACTAGGGGAACTATATGGATGTGATGCCACCGCAGTCTCCTGTGCCCAGATATGGGGGAATCAGCACCAGACAACTGAGGGTTTGAGGTGAGAGGGTTTACAGCAACCAGGTTTAGGACAATTTTTCACGACATAGTACGAGAACGAACGGCCCTAGAGAAGTAGTTAGTGCAGAATAGTATATGGCAACTTTTAAAAAGATATTGACAATACATGGATGGTACAGGTTTGAGGATATGTGCCAATTCAGCAAATGTGATGAATTAGTATGGGACATTGGCGAACCTTGGGGCCGAGGGCCTGTTGTCTCTCCGGTGCTCTGGTTCCTCGCTGCTCCACACTCCCACGGGCCAAAGACGTAACAGTATTGTAGTTAAATTGGCTTCATGTAAAGATTGTAAATTTGTATGCTGTGTATTAGGATATTGCTAATGATGCGTGATCAATCAAAAGGGCCTGTTTTCCGCGCTGTAGTCTCTCAAAACTAAAGAACTCGAACAGCGAGCGTTGTTAGACCAGATGTGGTCCTGGGGGCACTTGTTTGCGCCGGTGTGGGTGGCAAGTTGGGAGGGCCGAAGTGGCTTTCTGTTTGCGCATCTACTGTATCGACCACTGTGATGACGACTATATCTCAAACATGCGGGGCCCTTTCTGTTTCATGAGTGCAAAACCGCTGCATATTCCAGCGGCGACTTTTAATCGATCGAAAAGACTTTTCAGAGGGTTTATTGGATCAAGATGTGGAACTTTTTGGAAGTAGTAACGTAATTATCTCCAGAGTGGCTAAAGTCTGCATCCTGCTCATAACGATCATTCATGCGTTAGGGGGCGGGCAGGCATCGGGCTCAGGCGTATAGCCAGAGCTTGTTGACCGTGTCACGGGTCTGTACTCACGGAGTTTAGAAGCATGAGGGGTGGAACTTCTGCTATTGAAACTTTATTCGAATCTTGAAAGTGACCGGGGATAGAGTGGATGGCGTGGAGAGGGATTTTTCGCACTGTCGGAGGTTACTAGGACTCTCGAGGTGCACATCCATCGATAAGAATTGGAAATTTAAGGATCGTTAATAGATACAGCTAGATATGTAGCATAGACAATATGGTTGCAGGAGTCATGCCTTCTTTGAGCCAGGTGGCACTCGCCATTCAATGGTTGTCATCGCAGCAATGAAAGCAGTTTGGGACCTGCCATCTGACTTTTCCTCTTGCCTTCATCAGTCAAAAGAGATGTCGTCTAGCGCATGGCCGGTATTTGCTGAATTGCATGGATAGATGTGATCTTTCTGGTCATTGTGGGTAACCTAGAACTTGTGCTGCTAAGAATCATTCGGGGTCCACATGAGCTCGTTTGGCCGCTAGGCCCTTAAGATTCTCTACTCTAACTCTCTTTTGAATTGGCAAGCTAGGGAATCAGGCCTCTTATGCCCTATGAGGGGGGCAATGAAATCTAGCAAGTGCAAATTCGGCAACTCTCTATGAGAAAAGTGTTCCCCGATGTCCTCATTCGCTCTTGTATTCTAAAGGGCCTACCGCTGTTATCATTATATCTTAAACTGTTGTGCCGCTTGGTTGTTGGTTTTGGACACCCTCGCAACCTCGGGAAGCTCACGTTGACAGGTCCTCTTAGCTAGTGTCGTAGTGCGCAGATACCGGCCTTAATAATTTTATATTTGTCTATAGAGATCGGCCGTCTCTATGCTCTAGATTCGGGCAGTGATTTACATCCTAGTCGGTCCCGTCTAGTTCTCACTTCCACCAAGGCATATGACAGACCGTCCACTCGTGTCACGGCGCATGCGGCGGCCAGGAATTAACCGTTGTAACCTACGCTGGGCATGGTCCTTCTTGTAGAAAATAATGGGTCGCTTCCTCAAATTAGGAACCAAAACTGTCACAGGCAAATACTACTACTCCGTAGAGTGTGGTCTTCAGCTAGCGGCCCTGTAGGCAAAACTGCAGACGGACCCTATTTTTGTGCTCCGCTATTAATCAACTCCTCTTTGTTATAAAGACAAGAGAGCGGGCAACAATAGTCCATTGGCTTATCATATTGTCACTGGCCTTGGCTGAACCTGCAATGATTGCATTACTTTGTTAGTCATGATGTAGCCTTATGAACAGGCCACACTGGGCCAGACTCCCGTATTGTAACTTTCCTCCTTTTCTTAACCTCGCACATTCTAGATAATAATCTGACTTCGGGCCAGTTCTTTCTAAGCTGCCATGTCGGCCCTAAAGTGGATTAACGCTGGCACATTTGCGGGGCGGGCTCCAGAGAGCTATTTCATCATGAGAATCCCTGTTCTCCGATGTTGGGGGCTGTTCGCTAAAATGTCAAGGGCGCACAGTTTATGAATAAGGAGTAAGCTTATGTAGTAGACTTGCCAGAGCAGAGGAATAAATTTTTCTAGGCCAGCAGAGAGTTGTGATTCTGTGGAATTCGCTTTCTCTGGCTTCATGGAGGCGTTGGAGGCGCGGTTCTCTGGATACTTTCAAGAAGAGGGCTTAGGTATCAGGCAGTAAGATGTCTTTAAAGATAGCGGAGTCATTGGATATGGGGAGCAGTTGTGGAATCGGCGGGATGGTGCTGAGGTAGGAACTGATATGTGATGGGATCAACCATCGATCGCGCGTCATTGAATTGGCCGTGCTGGCTCAAGGGCGAATCACATCAATGCAAAATACTAACTAAACATACATCATCTAGCCTATTTGTCTATTGTGCTATGACTTGTCACGTGACTGATGAGGCAGAATGACCAACCAGATCGCCCGTTGTAGTGCTGTCATCGCGTTTAAGCGGCAACTGTACACCATTAGATAATAAGTTGCGCTAGACCTGATCATTTCCTACCTAAAGTGAGTATACCTTCGACATTTATCGGCTACGTTAAAAGCTGGCATCTGCCATGCATACTGCCCCCTACATCGCATAAAGGCTCTGGGCCCCAGTCACTGCTGCATTCTCATAGCTATCCTTGCCTCGAGCATGTGCACACTGTTAGCCATCTCGCTTTGGGTCTAACACGCAAATTTGCTAATGTTACTTTGTAATCCTATCGCTCGTTAAATCATTAATGTATAATTGCCTAATAGCTGCGTGCGTCGCTACGCCAAAGCCCCGCAAAGCCAGCACCGTCCGAGCCTTGGCGTATGCTACCAGCCCCATTCGTCCACTAGTCCTTTTGCCTGCCATTCTGAAAGGGTATCCATTAACCACTTCCTCTATTAGTTTCCTTGTGCTTCGGGGCAACCAATTTTCTATTTCAGGTCAGCTAATCTCCTTATGGTGGACCCTCATCTAATGCTTTCTAGAAAGTCCAGGTACCCGCACTACAATCCACTTGCTCTCACCCTTGTCCCATTTTGCCTAGATTTTCTATTCTCTCAAAGAATTCGGCAGAATCTTAGTGCAAGTCGATGATTTCTGCCCTTCAGTAAAGCGCTATGCTGACTCGGACTCCGAACCTTGTTACCTGCTTATGCCAAATGTTTCGGCCTATTTTGCTATTATTATAATTGACTCTCAACCCGTCTCTTCCCCACACACTCGATGTCCAGGCTACCCGTGGTCTAAAATTCCCTGTTTTCTCTCTCCCCTCCTTATCCTTTGATAAAGTGGTCGATATAACCTCGGGGCAGAGACCCTTGCTCGGCAACTTCCACAGGAATTGATGCCGAAATTGAAAGTAACATTGGGAAATAGATCACTTCAAGGAGAGGAGGAGAAATGGTATTCTAGTTCCAGAGGGTTGTGATACTGTGTATTTCTGTCTGCATGACCGAGGAAAAAAAGCAAAAAAACTGTAGGGGCTAACGGCACCTGTTTCTTCCGGGCGCTGGGTACGCTCTAAAAACTAAAACGTAGAGAAAAGACGAGGTTTGTTCGGATTTTAATTGGCTTTCAGTAAATCTATACGCACATTGGTCAGGGCCTTATGTGTTTGTAGGATAGTGCTATATGTTACGGGGTGTATCGCTGGTCGTTGGCGTGACGATTTACGCTCAGGCGGTCGCTGAAGGTCGGCTGTTTCGGAGGCTGTATCACTCTAAACACCTATTAATCTATAGTCGAACATCTGTTCTTGTTGGAGCTAGATGTTTTAAATAGAGTGGACAATTGTATATGTTAAAGGAAGGTATGAGACTGGGGGCGGATCTAGATGTGGAATTGCATTGCCTCAGAATAGCTCATGTTGGGCGGCGCAGGTCTAATATAAGACTTTTTTTATAAGTGTGGAGTATTGTATACATTACGTGATTGGTAAGTGAGGGGTCAGTCTTGTAGGAAGAAGGGCATGAGAATAGGGTTGCATTCAGTGTTATAGTGCAGTTCGTGGGGGTATCCCTTATTGCGAGAGCCTGGGCTCCTTGTTATACACCGGCTCACTGAAGAGTGGCAACGTTGGGCAGGTTTATCACTAACTAGCAGCGCTCTTAGTGAAAGAAAGGCATTCATATTGGAATGGTAGCTAAGAGGATATTCAGTTATGTGCGGGGCGGTAGTGAGAAGAGGTTGGCTTGCTGCAGGCTTTGTAGTTATGCACGGGGCTCTGGGAAAGACGCACGTCTGGATGTATTGTGTTGACTAGTTTTGGTCTCGCTAATGGTGAGGAAAGGAGCATCCTTAGTGATATGAGGGTCGTTAAGTGGGCAGCGTCAGTTCATGAGATTGATCCCTGGTATGGCGGGACTTGTCATATGAGGACAGATTGAAAAGACTATGCTTGTATTCAGCTGGAGTTTATTGAAGGATTGAGGGGGGGGGAGTGGCTCTTATAGGAAACATATCAACATTATCAGAATGGATTGGAGACAAGCTTAGTAGGGGGCAGAAATGTTTCGCGCAATGTTGGGGTGCGATGTTCACGCGGCTATGAACCGAGGGTGGGGTGGCCGACAGCTCCTTTAAGAAAAAAGGGGGAGGCCATTTAAGGAGACATACAGTCCTCCATTGGCACGGGTTGGGAAAATCAATCCTGATCGCATGAATGTTGGGCGGTGCTGGGGGCTCAAGGAGATCAGCTTCTCTCTCACATCTCGGACATCACCCTACTTCCCCTTCTCTGCCGGGCCACTCTATCATCTCCGCGGTCTCGATTCCTTAATGCTCTTTTCCGGCCTGTCCCTCCATCCTCTCCCCTATTCCCCCTCTTTCTTCTCCCCTCGCACCCGTCTCTCGTCGCCCTTGCTCCCCCTCTGCTCTCCCTTCCCCCTCCTCCCCAGGCCCGTTCTTCAAATTCCCGTGCTGCTCTCCGTCCGGCTACGCTGCATCTCTCGTGACCCCCTCCTGCTGCGTCCCCCATCTCCCTCTCTCTTTCCCCTAATCTTTGCTCCTCATCCTCTCTTTCCCCTAACTCTCTCTGCCCGCTGCTTTGTCCCCTAACTCCGGCAGCCGCTGGTCTTCGGAAACTTCGTCCGTCCGCT